>NW_006399818.1:5923064-5933990 GCF_000299155.1 Elephantulus edwardii
AAGAATGATTATAGTAGGGAGCTCAGGTGGCCTAGCAGTAAGAAGCTGTGCTGCAATCCCAAAAGTGTGCAGTTTGAATCCACCAGATTCTCTGCTGAAGAAGTACGGGCAATCTCCTCCTGTGCCATTCAGATCTGACTCAACAACATACAACAACAACAACTAAAATAAAATAAAATGTCACCAAAAAAAGGAATGATAACACTGACCTTATGGTGTTGTACTATATATCCACCTCATACAGTGAATGAATTCATGTACTCATATGGTGCCTGGCCCAGGGTTTGAGATCTTAATTTTGTTATTACTCTAAGGTCATTATTTCTCTTGAATACACACCCAAAAACCATCAAGAAATTGAAAGACATGTTGTACTGGGAACATCTGTTATCAAAGATCTCCTTAAAGCACTAGAGTATGGATGTCAAAGATCAAGATACACCTTGCACAAACCATGGTATTTTTAAGTGCTTCACATGTATGTGAAGCTGAACAGTGAATAATAAGACAAAAAAGAATTCATGCCTTTCAGTTGTATTAGTGGTTAGCGTATTCAACATATTATTTCAATTGTTATGTTCATTTTAAAGAGTAATAATAGTACCAACATCATGGAGTTCTACTTATGTTCCTCATGTAGTGAATGAATTTGTGTCAAGTGTACCAGGTAAAAAAACTAACAAATCTGAATTTGTAGAAGTGCAACCAGAGTGCTCCGTAGAGGCAAGGGAGGTAAAAACTGTCCCACATACTTTTGTTGTCAAGTGGCACCAGTCCTTGGAAAAACACATCAGGCTTGGAAAATTAGAGGATCAGCAAAAAGGAAGACCATCCATAAATATTAAATTTTTTTTATAAACAGATGACCACCCAGAAGATATATAGACACAGTGACTGTCATAATGGGGCTGAGCACGGCAGTGAGCCCAAGAATGGGGCAGGATAGATCAAGGTTTTCACGTGTCATTTATAAGGTCATGAGAGTCATGGTTCATTCAATGGCATCGAATGACAACAACAATGTATGTTCTCTGAATTATTTGAAGACAAATATATCATTTCTTTATTCCCCAAACATTGGATGTTCTGCGGGCACCAGTGGGGCTCCCAAGTCAAACTCAGTCATTCAGCCACTTACCAGCTTTGGGAAATGTCTGTAGTTTCATTTGACCCACATTTTACTAAGTTAGAAGAATAGTTGCAACATACAATGCTGAAGCACACCTTCCTTATTTTATACCGTGCAGTTTCCCCTGGTTCTGGTCAAACAACTACTTCTGTGTCCGAGTACAGGTTTTGCATGATCACCATTATGTGTTCGTGTTTCTAATTCTTCTCAATGTTAACCACGATATATTACAATACACACAATACAGTGCCTTTGCATAGTCAGTAAAACCTAAGTAAACAGGTTCTATTGAAACTCTAGTTGAATCTAGCAAAATATCACATCTAGTACCTGTTCACCAATGCAGATGATGCTCTAGGTGTCTCAGGCTGGCTCCCAGCATGCTTCTGAACTTTATGAGGAGGAACATGACATCAAGATTGTAGAAGACTCATCCACGTCCTGCATTATGAAGATGATGCAATCTTGCTTGGCAAAACTGAGAAGTTGAAGCACTTGCTACAGGCTATCAAGAACTGTAGTCTTCAATATGGATTGTACTTAACATCAAGAAAACAGAAATCCTCACCACTAGGCCAGCATCGTGATAGATAGAGGAAAGATTGAAGTTAACTATTTCATCTTACTTGTTTCCGCAGTTAACACTATTGGCACCAACAGTCAGTAAATCAAAAGATGAGTTGCATTTAGAAAGTCTGCTGAAAGACCTCCCCAGACTGCTGAAGAGCAATAATACCAGGCTAGAGGATAAGGTATGCCTGATTCAGCCCATGGTCTTCTCAATCACTTGCTATGCATCTGAGAGCTAGACAATGAATAAGGATGATAGTAGAAGAATCAATGCCTTTGACTGTGGTGCTGAAGAAGAGTCTTGAACATACCACAGACTGTCAAGAGAACAAACAAATCTATCCGGAAAAAGGTGAAACCAGGTTGTTCCTTGAAGACAAGGATGTTTAAACTCTCTCACATACCTTTGGCATGTTGGAGGGGCCAATCCCTGGAGAAGGACATCATACTTTGAAGGGCAGAGGGACAGCACAGGAAAAGAAGATCCTGGATGAGATGGATTGACTCAGTGACTGTGGCAATGGTGTGTCAGAAATGGCAAGGTTCTCTCAGGATAGGGCACGGTTCAGAGCTATATTGGTCATGGGGTCGTTATGAGTTGTAGTCAACTTGATGGTACATAACAACATCACTACCACACGATTTTACTTGAATGTGATATTGATTATATTGTTCAATTAAATACTGATCAAATCATCTAAGAAGTTGAACGATATAATGAAAAATGTAGCATCAGGTTTGTAGGAAGAGTCTCAACACCTGCAATATGCAGATAACACACTTTGCTTTCAAAGAAAGAAAACTTAAGCACTTATTGATGAAGCTCAAAGACTATAGTCTTCAGTACACAATATTCCTCAACATAAAGAAAACATATATACTCAGAACTGATCCAAGAAATAACACCAGGATAAACAGAGAAAAGATATAACTTTGCAAGAATTTCTGTTTACTTGACTCAGTATCCATGGAGGTAGCAATCAAGAAATCAAATGACTGGATGTATTGGCAAATCTGCTTCCAAAGACCTCTTTAAAGTGCTAAAGAGCAAGGAAGTCACTTTAAAGACTAAGGGACATTTGACCTAAACCGGTGTTTTTAATTGCTTCATATGTGAAGCATGTAAAACTGAAGAAGTACCAATGTCTTTGAATAGTGATGTTGACAACAACTATTGAATATTACCACAGAATTCTGAAAAAATAAACAACTTTGTGTTGGAGCTGTGAAGGGTTCCTTAGATGCAAGGATGATGAGACTTTGGCTCACATATTTGCAGTATATTATCAGGAGGAACCAAGCCCTGAAAAAGGCTTGGAAAAAACAGAGTGTCAGCAAAGGAAGACGACCTTCAACAACATAGACTGATGGTGACATCAACAGTAGGTTTAAACACCACAGAGATTGTGGGTGACAAGAGTTCAGGCAGTGTTTCTGTTGTACATAGGGACGCTGTGAATCTGAGCTGCCCAGACAGCACTTAATGGCAACTTCAAAAGATGAGTGAGCTTTTTCTATCAGTCAGTCCGCACAGAAAGCTTGAGCAAAGGCTGGTGGATGAGAATCATCACTAAGTGTTCACTGTTGTTTCTATAATCTGCTTTGAAGAAACATTTAGCTGTATACATTGAGCCAGAATCAGGGAGCTATAATATAATAACCTATAATAATATCATATAAATAATATCATATCACGAGGGTTCTCCCTCTTCATACATTAAACTTGTTGCTATTCTTGTTGTTTCGTGCTATGAAGTAGAATGAAGCGTGAACCTGTGAACACCAGATCAGAACCCTGTCCTATCCTGTGCCATCCTCACAGTTGCTGACACACTGAAGTCCGTTACCGCAGTCACTGTGTCCATCCATCTCGCTGGAGGTCTTCCATCCCTTCACTGTCCTTCCACCTTGCCAAGCCTGATGTCCTTCTCCAAGGAAGAGCCTTTCCTCATGACATTCACAATATATGTGAGGTAACACTTTCTCCTCTTTGCCTTCAAGGAGCACTCTGACTGCACATGCTCCAAGACAGATGGTTTGTTCTTTTGGAAGTCCATGGGCTATTCAGTACTCCAACACCACAGCTCCAAGGCATCAATTCTTCTATCATTCTTACTCACTGTCCAGCTCTTGGCAGCACAACAAATGATTGAAAAGATCATAGCCTGAATCAGGCGATCCCTAGTCCTCAAATTAACATCACTGCTCGTCAGTAACTTGGAAAAGTCCCTAACTGCCTGGCAATACGCTCAGCCTCAGACCCACCAGAAAATCTGACCTGAAGTCAGAGTTGAGATCACTCCTTGCTACAGTGAAGACACTTTCCATCACAGGAAAACAGGAAACTGGGAAACCATGAAGAATCTCAAAAAAAGCATGCGAGGAGAGGCTTACGATAGTAGTGCTTGTGTTTGATGGTTTAGGGCAGAGTTCAAGGACGTAGGAGTAGGAGGTGTCTGTTCTAGATGAGAGGCTGCCTGCATGCAGGTAACTTAGTGATTGAATATCTTAATTTTATCTAGGAGACAAGAAGTAAAAGCTGAGGCCGGGGTTGTCACTGAAGCAGCGGCAGTCACTACCGTCAGCCAGGAGAGGGAGGTGTTTGGTTACTTTTGTGTTTGCAATGTCTGTTGTCATCTCTGTTCAGGCATATTTCTGGAACGGTCATGATTTTTGTCTTGTTACGTCACAGCGGGGCATGCCATCATCTGATGTTGAGAATCTGTGTGTTACTATTATGGACCAAGGGGGTGCTGTGTCCCAGCGGGTAGCAAGCAGATCAGTCACAGCTGTTAGCTCCAGGTTCTTCAGCCTTCTCAGTTTGCCTGAGACTAAAGACAGCAGCATATGGATATTATCCTGTCACTCACAATACTGTATTTCAAGACAGATCTAGAAATGACACTTTTTAACTATGAAAGAAACCCCATTTTTCCCCACCTTTTCATCTCCAGCAAAATAGAGCATATGATTATCTGACTCAGAATGCCCCATGCCAGTCCATCTCATCTTGCCAATACCTCGCATGTCAATAGTTATGTGTTTCATTTCTTCCTTAACAATATGTAATTTCCCTGCACTCATGCTTCTCACATTCCATGTTCCAGTCACTAGTGTCTGCTTACAACTGTTCCTCCTCCTTTGTGTTTCCATATTTGAAAGCTCCACCTCAGTTGCCCTATCTGCTAGTCTAAGTGTATTCTATTGTACATAAGGTTTTCAAAGGCTTGCTGTTTGGAAGTGGATGGTGAATCCTTCTTCCTAATCTGTCTTAATCTGGATGCTCAGATTTAGAACAGTATCTAACAGATAAGCATTTTACAGAAAAAAAAAACAGATGAAAGATATTTCCCCAATTGTAGAAATAACCAATAGTTTCTGTGTTGTCCCCACCCTTGACACATGTGTCTTGACCCACCCATTTCCCTGCTCCACCAGCATTCCCTTCTACTCTCACCTACTCTCTTCAACCCCTTTCTCCTGCTATCCAACCCTTGATATGATAGCTTATATCTCAAGCTTTCTGGGCTTCTGTGATTCCATATGTCCCAAGCTGCTACCAGTTGTATCAGTGTCATGCCACTTAATAGACAAAGACCTTGAGTGCATGATTATGTCACTAATCTTATCCACATAGCGGTTAGTGTGGAGCTCTGGTGGCATAGTGTTTCGTGTTGTGCTGTTAACTGAAAGCTCAAGTGAATTGAATCCATCAGCTGCTCCAACGGAGAGAGATAGGCAGTCTCCTCTGGTAGAGATTTACAATCTCAGAAACCTGGGGAAGGGTTGCTATGACTCCAAATGGATAATACAGCAATGGGTTTAGTTTTAAGTTCTTTTATAGTATAATCATTTTAAAATTTCCCACTTTAAAAAAAAATTGGGATTTTAATGGAAGTTTACAGAAAGGTTTGGTTTTCATTCATTCATTGTTGCACATTTTCTTTCTTCCACCCTCCCTCCCCCTCTCTAATCTACTTTGTAATGTACCTCTTGTTCCAGATTGTGTAATTGTCATACATGCCTAAAATAATTGTACTGGGAAAATCTGCCGTTAGGGACCTCACCACTATGCTGAGGAGTAATGATATCAGTTTGAGGACTAAGGTGCATCTGATTCAGGCCATAGTCTTTCTGATTACTTGCTATGCATCTGAAAGCTAGACAATGATTAAAGATGACAGAAGAATAATTCTTACTTTTAAGCTGTGATGTTGGAGAAGAGCACTGAACATCCCTTGGGTGGCCAAAAGAACCAACAGATATGTGTTGGAGGGGGTGCAGCTGAAGTGCTCTTTAGAGGCAAGAATGTCGAGGCTTTGCCTCACTTAGGGCATGTTGCTAAGAGGGGCTATTCCTTAGAGAGGGACATGTAGAGGGTCAGTGAAAGAGAAGAAGACCCTCAACTAGGTAAATTGATGCAGTGACTGTGAGGAAGTGTGAGGACATTGCAGGATAGAACAGGGTTCAGGTTTTTGTTCATAGGATCACTATGAGTTGTACTCAACTTGATGGCACCTAACAACAGCCAAACATAATGCCTAATCATACACTCAGACCATCCTTTCCCTCTTCTGTTCCAGTAAAGAGTTCAATATCTGTTCATTCTTTTCCTGGTCTCCCCCTCTTTAACAAATGGTGGGGGGAAATCATCAGCAGAAAATTTAAGCAAGACCCAGCCCTACACAAAAGCCAACTCAAGGCGGATCAGGGTCTTAGGAGTAAAACCAAAGACAAAAATTCATCACAGAAAAACTAGGAACAACTCTAGAAGCCTAACCTACAGCACAAACATGCTTCCAATCATAATGAGAAACCTACAACCAGGAGAGAATAAAATAAATGAATGGGGCCTTCTAAAAAATCAAATCCCTGTGCACATAAAAAAAACTCCAAGATAAAAAGGAAGCCCATAACCTGGGGAAAAATATTTTACAATGATATAGCTGATAAGGGACTCATTTAAATTTACAAAAACTCCACCACCTCCACAAGAAAAAGGTAAACAACCCATTTGTAAAATGGGCACAAGATATAAATAGACATTCCATCAAAGAAGAAATTCAAATGGCCAATAAACACATGAAGAAATGTTCAAAATCCCTAGCAACCAGAGAAATGTAAATCAAAACAACTATATCACCAGCCTTTCAACCACTAGAACAAAGTTTTTTAAATTGGCAGTTGCAGAATTGTGGAGTGTTTTTACATTGATCTTTTTGCTAATGCAATTAGCACTATGTTTTGCATGTATGACTTAATAAACCTTTGATCATAAAAAAAAGATATCTCCAGCAACAACAGCAAAGTACAACAGAACAACAAACAGTGAGAGTGTGATGAGATTGGAATTATATTCATTTTAAAACTTTACAGCCCAAATGTCCAACCACAAATGAATGGGTTGAGAAATTATGATATATTCAAACGATGGAATACTACACAGCACTCAGGAGCAATGATTTTTAAAATCACTACCTAAATTAGGAGGGATTAGAGAGCACTGTGCTAAGAGAACTAACTGATGCAAAGGGGCGGAGGTAGGAGCAGAGAGGTGACGATGGGCAGGGGGGTAATCATAGGGCCCCGCAATTTGATGGGTAGAGGGAGAGGTGGGTAAATGAAACAGGAAAGATCCAGTGGGAAAAACAATGTATAGGAACTTTGTGGGGTTTTACTTAATTTACTAAATTTTTATTTAAAAATATTAATTTGACCCACTTTGTAAGTATACCAGTATAAAATAAAAATTTTATTACCAAAAAAACTTAAACTTTAAAAAGCTCCAGTGGTATACTGGGTAGGGAGTTGCACTGCTAATCCTAACATTTATTTTACTAATATTATATTGTCTTCTCTCCAATACCCTCACTTATTTCTTCTATTTCTTTATCTCTCTTTCCCTGCAGCAAGAAAAATAAAATGCACATAGAGCGGGCACCTATGTCTGCATTTGTAGAGCACTACATTGTTCACAAAATGCTCTCTACGCACCAGAAACTTCCTGTGTACACTAATGTTCATAACAGCGTTATTCACCGTCACAAGAACATGGAAACAGCCCAAATATCCAACAACAATCAGATGGATTGAGAAATTATAGTACACTCACACAATGGAATACTACACAGCACAAAGGAGCAATGATTTTGTAAATTATTATCTAACTGGAGAGGGACTGGAGAGCATTATGCTGAGTGAACTCACTCAGTCCCACAAGGACAAATATTGCATAAAATCATTATTGTAGAATGAGTATGAGGATACAAGGGGCGGGGGGTGTGGAAGCAGAGGGATATGTGGGGGAAGGGGAACATTAATGATGGGGTTGTACAATTTCATAGGTGAAGGGGTGAGGGAAAATGGAAGAATTTGGTGTGAAAAACAAAGTATTTAAATTTTGTAAATACATTAGTATTTTAAAAAATTAACAAAGCTTCCAAAAAGAATGCCTGTGTGGCAGACATTACTGTATTTACAAATTAGCAATCAGGCTCCCTGTGCCTGGTTCCAAATCACAGGACTAGTAAAGAAATGGTACGACCTCTCTGACTCTTCCCTGCACTAAAACAACGTTCCTGGCACCCCCAAGGCTGACCGCCATGCGTCCTGGCTCCCCTCATTCCAGGGGCTCTGGATCTAGCCTCTTGGCCAGATGTTGCTGTTGAGACAGGCGGCCTTCGTTTGCAATTTCCTGTGCTGTCCCCCAGGGTCCACAGTGTAATTTCACTTTAAATCCAGCCTGGCTTTTGCCAGACTCCTGAGAAAAATCCCGTTCCAGGTGGAACCACTAAAATCAAGCGCTGCGATCTCTGCTTACTCTCCTTGTGAATTTCAATCTCCGTTAAGTGCTGGCAGCTGTGCCTGTCTGCGACCCGCTCATTCTCGCTTCTCTCCGTGGCCCAGGAGTCGGAATGACTCCGTGACAGCTGCTCTCTGTCATCCAGCCCCTTCCCAAAAGGGCTCTCGCCTGTCACCCCTTTGGAATTCTTTCAGGGTCAGAACCTAAGCAGAAATTGCAAACAGGGTTTTGGTATTTAACTCCCGGCAAGTACAAAACTCTTTCCCTGTCTGGAGATCTTCCCAGGAGAAAGCATGTGTAGTATGCAGATGCAGGGTGTGGAGCTGGAGGGGGACCAGGAATGCAAAATCAAAAAACCCTTGAGGCCTTGCTAACTGAGGGGTGTGGGCACATGATACCTTTCCAGGCTGACTAAAGCCAGTGGAATTTGTAGTGCGGCAGAAAAACACCAGCAGAACCAGGTTCACATACAAGTCCCAGGGTCCTCCAGTTAGACTGCTTTATATTCAATAATCTCTGTCTCCACTTCATAAGAAGAAAGCAATATTAATGCGCGTCTGGCCCTAATTTTAGGATTTTTTTTTTCTTGTTGTTACTCACCATTGAGATTTAATCAACTCAAAACTGGTCCTACAACAGGTTTTCAGAGGCAGTAAATCGCTCAAGAGGAGATTGTCCCTGTTCCATGGAACAGCTTGTGATGGATTTGAACTGAGTGCCTTCAGGGTGGCAGCAAAGCTCCTTATCTCTAGGCCACCAGAGCTCAATTTTAGCCTAGTCCTGAATTAATACACAAAACATCTCTTTGGAAACCAGAATCTCTAGACAAGCCTGTTGTTGTTAAGTGTTGTAAAGTTGCAACCACCAATAAAGTAATAAAAACTAGCACTTAATAACACCTCGGTAGTAAGTAACTAGTTTCTGTCTCAAATACCCTGCAATAATTCCTTAAGCACCAAGTTGTGCCAAGAAATCCTGAGGACAACAACCTGGCCAACTCACTGCAACAGAGCTGTAATTTGTTGAGTCAACTACAATTTATAGCAATTCTATAAACAATATCTCTGAACCCTGCCCTATATTGGACCAATCTCATTGTCTCTCACACACTTACCCCCATTGCACAGTCAACTGTGTCAGTCCAGTTGGCCCAGAGGTGAGAATCTTTCTCTTCTTTATGTGAGCGTCAATCCATATTGAAGAGCACAGTCTTTGATCTTGTGCGGCAAGCACTTCAGGTCTTCCTCAGTTTCAGGAAGCAAGGTCACCTATCTCCATATCACAGGTTGTTGATGAGTCCAATTCTGATGACATATTTTAATCATAAAGTCTAGCCTCCTGAATGATATAGATCGAAAGGACACATTCCTGATGCATTGCTTTCTTGATTTTGAACCATTTAGTGTTTCCTTGCTCTGTTCAGGTGACTGCTTCCTGGCCTGAATATAGGTTTCTTATGAGAATAATCAAGTATTCTAGGATTCCCATTCTTTTCAAGGTTAGTCACAATTTGTTGTGATCCACACAGTCAAATATCTGTGAGTAGTCAATAAAACACAGATATATTTCTAGTACTCTCTGATTTCAGCCAAGATCTATCTGACGTTGGTAATTGTGTCCCTAGTGCCATGACCTCTTATAAAGCCAGCCAGTATTTCTGGCAGTTCTCTGTTGATGTACTGTTCCAGTCGGTTTTGGATGACCTTCAGCAAGATTGTGTTGTGTGTGATATTAGTTATATTGTTTAATGATTTTGACACTCTCTTGGATCACCTTTTTTTGAAATGGGAATAAATATGAATCTCTTCCAGTGAGTTTGATCAGGTAGTTGTCCTGCTCCAGATTTACCAAGAGGTAAAACCTAGTGGCCTATGGGTCTAGATTATACAAAAACTCTTAACTCATAACAAAAAGGCAAATAATATTAGTTTTTAAATAGGCAAAGGATCTAAGTGTGATGCTCATAGTAACCAATTCTACATAACTAGGATGTTTCCATAAATTTCACAAAACATGGAAGAGAAAGACATTGGATTAGATGGATTGACACAGTTACTGTGGCAATGGGGGCAAGTATGACAGAGATGGTGAGACTGGATCAGGATAGGGCCGGGTTCAGATCCACAGGGTCACTGTAAGTCATTCACAACTCAGTGGCGCTTAACAACAACAGCCTTACACAGTACCCCAAACTAAGATTAATGTTCTTTTCTATAAGATTTTAAAGGGAAGAGGTTTTTCTCTTGGCAAGCTTCCTTATTAAAACTGAAACTTTATGGTTGGTTTGTTTTTTTTTTACTTATCTACTCTGTAATCTATGTTGTTGTGTTGTTATGTGCCGTCGAGTCATTTGCGACTCATAGCGACCCTATGTACAACAGCCCTAAACCCTGCTCTATCCTGTGCCAATCTCATTGCCTCTGAC
>NW_006399818.1:5934090-5957970 GCF_000299155.1 Elephantulus edwardii
TTTGCTCCTCTCCTTGAAAAGCAAAAGAAAAACTCCCTCATTGGTATTTTCTTTTTTTTATAGTGGTTTACATATAAATTTCATGAAGTTCATATCACACCAGATCTTTCCCCTTTCCTTAACCTAACTCTCCCTCCGTCCATCAAATTGTGTGATCCGATGATTAAATCCCCCTGGGGTCTTCGTACTTATTCCACAATAATGGTCTTATAAGGAATATTATAGCTAAAGTTAGATGGATCTTGCTTGAAAGCAGAGAGTACCAGAGGAATGTCTGTATTTCATTGACTATGCAAAGGCATTTGACTGTGTGGATCACGACAAACTGTAAATAACTCAGAGGAGAATGGAAATCACAGAACATTTGCTTGTGCTTATGCAAAATCTATACTTGAACGAGGAGGCAGTAGTCAGAACAGAGTAAGGAAACACTGCATGGTTCAAAATTGGGAAAGGTGTACGCCAGGGATGTGTCCTATCTCCATACCTCTTCAATCTATATGCAAAACAGATCATTCGGAAGACTAGCCTCTTGAAGGTGATAATCACCTTCAAGATTAGAGGAATACTCATCAACATACTTATTAAGCAGATGACACAACCCTGCTCAGTTTTGAGGAGGACCTGAAGCGCTTGCTGCAAAAGGTCAAAGACTGCAGCCTTCAATATGAATTAAAGCTCAAAATCAAGAAAACAAAGATTCTCACCACCGGGCCTATTGGCAGCATTATGATAGATGGTGAACATATTGAGAATGTTAACAGTTTTAGTTTGCTTGGCTCTACAATTAACACTCTTTGTAATAGCAGCCAGGAAATCAAGAGATGAATCACTTTGGGGAAAGTCCACTGTCAAGGACCTCTCCAGAGAGCAAAAACGTCAGCGTGGAGAACAAGGTGCTCCTGATCTTCACAGTTGCTTGCTATGCATCAGAAGGGTGGACAATGATTTGGGATGATAGAAAGAGAATCGATGCTTTTGAGCTGTAGTGCAGGAGAAGAGTATTGTATATACTATAGACAGCCAGGAGAACAAACAGTTCACCTGTAGAGGGTGAAACCAGGCTGCTCCTTGGAGGCAAGTATTGTGAGGCTTCATCTGACATACTTTGGACATGTTGCAGGGAGAGACCAGTCCTCGGAGAGGGACATCATGCTTGGAATGCTGTAAGGGCAGCACAAGATAGGAAGACCCTCGATGAGATGGTTTGATTCAGTGATGAAGGTAGGTGTGTCAGAGACAATAAGTTTGGCACAGGATATAACAGGGTTCAGGGTTATTGTACATAGGTTTGCTATGAGTCACAAGTGACTCAACAGTACATACCAACAATAACAATAAGGACTATCTTTTAAAACCTAGAGAACAATAAGACTACTCAATTAAGGGGTACTAACTTTATGAGGGAGGACAGCCCAAGACTGGAAGAGATCAGCACTTGCTCCCATTCCCAAGAAAGACCCAATGGAACGTGGAAATTATCGAACATCATTAATATCACTTTCAAGCAAAATACTGCTGAAGATCATTCAAAGACATCCCGAACAGTACATTAACAGAAAACTCCCAAAGGTTCAGTCTAGCTTTAGAAGAGGCTGTTGTACCAGGGATAAAATTGCTGATGTCAGATGTATCCTGCCTGAAAGCTGAAAATACCAGAAGGATGTCTATTTGTTTTTACTGAAAAACATTTGACTGTATAAATTATAACAAACTATGGCTAACATTGAGATGAATGGGAATCTCAGAACACTTAATTGTGTTCATGAGAAATCTATACCTAGACCAACAAACTGTTGTCCAAACAGAGCAAGGAAACACTGTTGCTGTTATGTGTTGTTGAGTCAACTACAATTTATAGCAATTCTATAAACAATATCTCTGAACCCTGCCCTATATTGGACCAATCTCATTGTCTCTCACACACTTACCCCCATTGCACAGTCAACTGTGTCAGTCCAGTTGGCCCAGAGGTGAGAATCTTTCTCTTCTTGATGTGAGCGTCAATCCATATTGAAGAGATCTTGTGCGGCAAGCACTTCAGGTCTTCCTCAGTTTCAGGAAGCAAGGTCACCTATCTCCATATCACAGGTTGTTGATGAGTCCAATTCTGATGACATATTTTAATCATAAAGTCTAGCCTCCTGAATGATATAGATCGAAAGGACACATTCCTGATGCATTGCTTTCTTGATTTTGAACCATTTAGTGTTTCCTTGCTCTGTTCAGGTGACTGCTTCCTGGCCTGAATATAGGTTTCTTATGAGAATAATCAAGTATTCTAGGATTCCCATTCTTTTCAAGGTTAGTCACAATTTGTTGTGATCCACACAGTCAAATATCTGTGAGTAGTCAATAAAACACAGATATATTTCTAGTACTCTCTGATTTCAGCCAAGATCTATCTGACGTTGGTAATTGTGTCCCTAGTGCCATGACCTCTTATAAAGCCAGCCAGTATTTCTGGCAGTTCTCTGTTGATGTACTGTTCCAGTCGGTTTTGGATGACCTTCAGCAAGATTGTGTTGTGTGTGATATTAGTTATATTGTTTAATGATTTTGACACTCTCTTGGATCACCTTTTTTTGAAATGGGAATAAATATGAATCTCTTCCAGTGAGTTTGATCAGGTAGTTGTCCTGCTCCAGATTTACCAAGAGGTAAAACCTAGTGGCCTATGGGTCTAGATTATACAAAAACTCTTAACTCATAACAAAAAGGCAAATAATATTAGTTTTTAAATAGGCAAAGGATCTAAGTGTGATGCTCATAGTAACCAATTCTACATAACTAGGATGTTTCCATAAATTTCACAAAACATGGAAGAGAAAGACATTGGATTAGATGGATTGACACAGTTACTGTGGCAATGGGGGCAAGTATGACAGAGATGGTGAGACTGGATCAGGATAGGGCCGGGTTCAGATCCACAGGGTCACTGTAAGTCATTCACAACTCAGTGGCGCTTAACAACAACAGCCTTACACAGTACCCCAAACTAAGATTAATGTTCTTTTCTATAAGATTTTAAAGGGAAGAGGTTTTTCTCTTGGCAAGCTTCCTTATTAAAACTGAAACTTTATGGTTGGTTTGTTTTTTTTTACTTATCTACTCTGTAATCTATGTTGTTGTGTTGTTATGTGCCGTCGAGTCATTTGCGACTCATAGCGACCCTATGTACAACAGCCCTAAACCCTGCTCTATCCTGTGCCAATCTCATTGCCTCTGACACACCCATCCCGATTACCCCAGTCACTGAATCAATCCACCTCATAGAGGGTCTTCCCCTCCTGCGCTGTCCCTCCACTCTGCCCAGCATGATGTCCCTCTCTAAAGACCTGTCTCTCCTTACAACATGTCCAAAGTATGTCAGGCGAAGCCCCAGAATCCTTGCCTCCAAGGAGCAGCCTGGTTTAACCCTCTCTACGATGAATCTGTTTGTTTTCTTGGCAGTTCATGGTACATTCAATACTCTTCTCCAGCACCACAGCTCAAAGGCATCAATTCTCCTTCTATCCTCCCTAGTCATTGTCCAACTCTCTCATGCATAACAAGTGATTGCAAAAACCATGGCCTGTATCAGGTGCACCTTAGTCTCCAGAGAGACACCGTTGCTCTTGAGTACTTTAGAGAGGTCCCTAACAGCAGACTTTCCCATCGCAATACGGCTTTTAATTTCCTGGCTACTGGTGCCAAGAGTGTTGACCGTGGAGCCAAGCAGACTAAAGCTGTGAACAATCTCAATCTCCTCACCCTCCATCCTGATGCTACCGATTGGTCCAGTGGTGAGAATTTTTGTCTTCTTGACATTGAGCCTCAGTCCATAGTGAAGGCTGCAGTCCTTGTAGCTGAAAATTATTCACTTTCAGCATGCAGTACCATAGAGAGAGCACCAGTGGCCTAGTGGTAAGAAGCTGTGCTGCAATCTCAAAGGAGCACGGTTTGAATCCACCAGCTGTTCCAAGGGAGAAAGATGGGCAGTCTCCTCCCATGTGATTAAACTGCCTCTGGAAATCCACTGGAGGAACAACTATAGGTTGGTTCCAGCCAATGGTACTCAACAACAACAGAGACACATTATCTTGGGATTTAAAAAGGCTGGTTCAGTTAGCCCACGATAAAATCGTCAGGCTAAAACATTCAGACAAAAGGACATATGAAAACTTCTCATCCTCACTGTCCTTCCCTTCCACTAGACAAGCCCCTGAAGTTTCCTAGGCCTGGGGGCAGCTTCACGGAGTTCATGCCTCCTGTCTCCTATATGTGAGCATATATAGAAACCAGACTTCTGCTGCTTCTACTCCAACCTCCGTCTCCAAGATTTGGTTTTTGTGTCAGGTAGCAAGAATGTGTTCCTCTGGTAACAGAGTCAGTATTGACTCAAAGCAATTTTACGTACTACAAAATGAAACATTTCAAAATAAGCCCATTCTGCACCTCACAATCTTTGCTAAGTGTGAACCCATTGTTGCAATTGCTGTGTTGATCCAACCTCATTAAGGGTCTCCCTCGTTCTATCTGACCCTCTACCAAGCGTGATGCCCATCATCAGGGAATGAGCCCTCCTGACATTGTGCTCCAAGTATGTGAGGCCAAGTCTCCCCACCCTCACATTTAAGACGCATTCTGGCTGCACCTCTTTTAAGTCAAGTTTGTTTCTTCTATTTGCAGTTCAATGTTCTTCACCAAAACACCAACTCAAGTGAATTCATTCTTCTTTGGTCTCCATTATTCATGGTCCAATTTCCAAATGTCCTCCAGAGGTTATTAAAAATGTCACAGCTTGGGAGCTTGGGTCAGCCATACCTTCTTGTTGTTGTGTGCTGTCAAGTTAGAAGTGACTCATAACTGACCCTCTGCCTGGTTTTCAGAGGCTATTTAATTGCATGGGAGGAGAGCACCCATCCTTGTCCAGAGAAGCAGCTGGTAGATTTGAACCTCATGCCTTTGGGATTGCAGCATGGCTTCTTACCACTAGGCCACCAGAGCTTCTCTTAGTCCTCAAAATTACATGTTTGTCTTGTTTGCCAACTCCAGTGGGTTTTCAGAGGCAAAAATTGCATGGGAGGAGATTGCCCATTTTTCTCCTGCGGAGCAGCTGATGATCACGTGCCTTTTAGATTGCAGCACAGTTTCTTACCAGTAAGCCCCCAGAGCCCACTTATAACACTCTAAAAGAGGTCTTTGTAGAAGATTTACAATCCAATATGTTGTTTGATTTCTTGGCTGCTATTTCCATAAATTGATTATAAGATGAAATCTTTGATGCCTCCAATCTTCTCTCCATTTATCACGATATTGCTTATTGACCTGGCTATGAAGATTTTTGTTTTCTCTAAGGTGAAGTGGTAATATTATGAGGCAACTTTCTTAAGATTGACACATATTTGTCAGACAGAAATTCCCTATTCATTCTAATTCTCTTTGTTCTTTTGTTTGGGGTATTGATTTTTCTCTATTCCTTTGATCTCCCTACACAAGCTCAGGCTAGCCAAGAAATAGGTCTGCAATTGTTTCGTAGTTTACACAGTTATTCAGGTCCTTATCTGGTATTTCAACCCAAAAAGACAGTGCAAGGAAGCATAGATGGCCAAAAGAAGAAGTAAATCACTTTTTATTCAAAATATGCTATCTGTATTTCTTTTCTCTGGTGTGCAAGGAAGTGTTGCTAGAATCTTACACTTGAGTCAGAAGAGGATAAAAGCAAAAATAAAAGAAGTTAAGGATAAAAGGGAAGGTTCTACCTCACAGACTTAAGGAGGCAGAGTTCAGTGCGAGAGAGGCATCTCAGAAGGGCCAGGAGGCGGGGGCTTCAGCTCACCCCACCCAACAGGTAAAAGCGAACCAGAATAACTAAAGATAGCATTTATAAAACCAATTGATAGTGCGAAAAGTGAAAGAGCGGTTATAAATTAAAAATATGGAGAAATAAAATAATCAAAGCCATGTCCAAATATCTGTATATCTTCACTATGAAAAATTTGCTTAAATTCAGTTATGAAAAATTCCTCTTTTTGTTCAGGAAAAGAGACCTTAGCCTATTCCCTATCACTAACACTTCTCTTTTATGAATATTTTACAAGTATCGTTTATAAATAATCCACAAAAGACTTCAATCTGTAAATACAGCTCCCTTAACCTGAGACTGCCTCTGTTCAAGCACCCAGGTTGCTATTTCCAGAGCAGTCTTTCTGCTTTCAGACTTTCCGTTTAAACAAGGAGATGCATACATATGCCTGTTTGTGGACAGGTGAGGGGCTGAACGTGTGCACACGGACTGACCACATAGCGTGAAGTCCTTCCACCACACTAAAGAGCCCCATGGGATGGGATTTAGACTTGCGGTTGAATCTTGATTGAACTCGTTCCAGCAGACTGAATTCAGGAAATACCAAAAGCATTCTTCACTCTGCAGCAGCTTCCCTTTCAAAGCTAAGGTTCAGCATGAGAGGGTGCGGTGTAGGAACGCTGAGAACTTGATGTCAGAAATGGGAATGTTTCCTCGTGGCCACGAGATGGCCTCTCTGTACAGAGTTCAGGCTGCCGTCTTCCTCCTCAAAGCCGGATTTACCATGGTACGTGTTAAAGATTGCCACTGGAATTATAGTCCACAAGTGACAGCTGTTCTATTGTTCTCTGGATCCTTTGCCGATAGCACTGCAGTTTTCTCATTTCCATGTTTTATAAATGAAGGAGAGGGAACTCTCTGTCAATTCAGCAGTACACATTTCAAACACCACCAGCTGCCACGTGGACAAAGGATGAGCAATCTCCTCTCGTACAATTTACTGCCTCTGAAAACCCACCGGAGGTCAGCTATGGGCCAGGTTTGACTCGATGACACACAAAAACAACATTTCCGCCAAAAAAAAATGTATTCTGTTCAACATTACTTACTTTTCATTTTTTTTCCTGGTTATGATGACATATTTTAACTGTAGTAATAAATATTTCCAAAAGTTTGTTCCATTTTTATAAAAAATTAATACACTGAGAAAAGTGCAACATTGAATGAATGGAAATCCAAAATCTCTGTAAATTTTCATTTAAATTAATTTAAAAAGTTTTTTAAAACACACACACACACACACACACACACACAAATTAATACACTGGTACTTTCTAAAAGAAACTGAGGGTGCTCTGGTAGTCTAGTGGGTAAAGAGTTCTACCGCTTTTTACATTGTAAATTGCTTCTGTAAAGGTTGGAACTAGTCTTAGGGAAGGGAGATTTGGAAACCTAGTGGTAAGAAGCTGCACTGCCATTCCCAAGGGTATGTGGTTCAAATCCACCATCTGCTCCCCAGGAGAAAGATGGGTAATCTCCTCTCCTGAGATTAAATGTCTCTGAAAATCTGCTGGAGGGTCAGCTATGGGTTTGTTTCAACTTGATGGTACACAACAAGTCTTAGGGAAAGGTACTCTTATAATATGGTGTTCCACTGCTAACCAAAAGGCCACATCTCCTGTGGTTCGAATCCACCATCTGTTTCTCAGAAGAAGGATGGACAGCTTCCTCCATCAAGACTTAACAGCCTTATAAACCTGAGTCTCCACAGACTCAACAGGAATGAGTTGATTAGGTCTGAGTCTTACACAACAGAGTCATTGATAATGCCGCATCACCTCACATCTCATCATTACCGAGTGAAACGTTTATTGAGTCTTTGTTATGTATAAGGTAGAGATCAGTCCTTGGAGCAGGACGTCATGCTCAGAAGGAGAGATGGACAGAGCAGGAGAGGGAGACCCTGGATGAGATGGATTTGATACAGTAACTGGGGCGATGAGGCTAGGTGTGTCAGAATCAGTGTTAAGGAAGGGTTCAGAGCTACTGTACATAAGGTCGCTATGCACCACGGGTGACTCAACTAATAACATTCTAAGACAGGTTTGGAAGCAGAAGTGGCATCCATGTCCTAAACAACATGCCAGAGAGAGAGAGACAACGCTCGAGCACGAGCGAGCTAGCTCTATTTTAAGAAATTGGCATTCAAGATTACAGGGTCTGGCAAATCTAAACACATGTTAAGACTGGCCAGTAGGCTAGAAACACAGACAGGAAGTGATGTAGAAGCCATTACCCTGATATGATATCTGTAGGGCAGACCAATAAGTTGAAGATCCCTGTAGTATTTCTATGGTACAATCTTGAAGCAGAATTCTCTTTTCTCTGGAAAACATCATTTTTTTTTTTTTGCTTTTAAAGTCTCACCTGGTGGGATGAGGTCTACCATCGTTAATGAAGATGACCTCCTTTACTTAAACTGATTATAAACTATAATCATTCTACAAAATGCCATCCCAAGGGGATTAGTCTAGCCACCTCTAGACTAGAGTTTGACCAAATAACCAGACACCATAGCCAAGCTAAATAGACCCAAAATGAACCATTCATCATGGAATGCACTGGAGTTTGGATTAAATTTCACATCACACAGCATGGGTTAATAAATGTCACAATATCCAGTGGCATGGGTTAATGAATTTCTCAATATCCTGTGAAATGAGTTAAAGAATAATCTTACTCAGGAAAAGAAAAACCATGTAAGGCCGGGTCAGCATAACAAAGGACAATACTGTCTCCCTCAGCCCATGAAAATCATGAAAGGATCTGTCACACCCAAGTCCTATTACCCAGCTTTTATGGTCAGCTCAGGTCTGGTCAGGGTACAGCTATTAACAGGAACTGTCTTGGAGCACCCATTGGCTGACACCTAGAAACTCTGGAGGCCTTGGAAAGGTGAAAAACCCCATTCTGTGATATAGGTTCAGTATGGGCACTCTTCCTCCAATAAGTAGAAGGTCACAAGATCTAGTTAGCGTTTGGCCCAGGCAACCTAGCAAACACACACAGAACAATGTTACCCCAATGCTAGTATTTTATTTTGTCAATTAACTAAGCAAAAGGTATTATCAAATGATAGTTTTAATTTCTTTGTTTTTCTAGAAAGCTCTGATGACATAGGGCTTAGAAAACTGCAATGTTAATTTAAAGACTGGGTCTCTCTGGTGGTTCAAATCCACCTTGAAGGAGAAAGATAAGCAGTTGTTTGCAGCCTTAGAAACACAATAGATGATCATTATAAGTGAGATCTAACTTGAGGGCAGTGAGTTTGTATGCTTTGTCTTTTTACATAAGAACTTCCATGCATTTTCACTTTTTCTGGCCAATTGCCTTCCTTATCTGATCTGATCTACTTTGCCTAATTTTCTTTGAGGATATTGGTGGCTTGGTTTGTAACTTTAAAAATATTTTTTATGCAAGATATCTTGAAATCCATTTACAGTATCATGATATATCTTGCATTCAGTTGGTCAGGAAAGGAAGTCAAACGATAACAACTAACAATTATCAAATGACTACCATGTGCCTACACACAGTTTCATCATTTTAAGTATGTCACCATCTTTAAGACATTATAGGTAATATTATTATCCCCATTTTAGGAAAAAAAAAAAGACAATTAAGACATAGAGAACATAAATAACTTGCTTAAAATCGTGCAGCAAGATTTCAGGAAGAGCTGTAAAGAAGCCAAGAACTCTAAATCTAAAATCTGCACTTTTTTTCCTTTTAAGGAAGTCAAAAGGTTATAATCCAGGTGAGTAGCTGAATATAGTCAAGAAGGCTTCCAAATGTGCTCACAGACTCCTTAGCCTTGAACCTCGTGGCTTTAGGCCAGTATGCTAAGTTCTCAGTCCTGCCAATACTGACACCCCAACCCCATTGTCCAACAAACTTGGGCAGATTCTTAGCTATGATTCATATTGTGTAGCAGTCCAAAGGTCTGATCTCATGTCAGGTCTCTAGTTCAGGCATGGATTCTGCTGCCATAGGTACAGCTGAAACAAAAACATCTTGTCTCAAAGGAATCCTATAGTCTCTTGCTTCTTCTTTTTCACCAGGCTGGGGATGGTCATTTTCTTCTTCACTGGTGGGGAAGATTTTGAAGTCTACTTTTACTCACCAAACTGTTTGACTGAGCTCTAAAAGATGCTTGATAAAGTGAGTAATCATTAAACAAACAAATAAATACACAATAAACAAATAGTTACCACGGAAGAGTCGGAGAAAGAGGCAGGAGTCACTTCTTACTCAGTAGACTCCTGTGCGTTTTAGTGATTGGAAAGGCAACACTGAATGTTGACAAAAAGAATGTAACTTAACCAAGGCCAAAGATGACCCAAAGACATACAGGTATAAGGGATGTTACTGGTAAATTAAATTATTCTTCTGTAATCATTAGTCATTGTCCAGCTCTCTGATGCATAGCAAATAATTGCAACGATCATGGTCTGAATAAGTCTCACTTTAGTCTCTAAACTGAAGTCATTGCTCCTTAGCACTTTGAAGAGGTCCCTGACAGCAGACTTCCCCAAGGCAATTAATCTTTTGATTTCCTGGAAGCTGGTACCAAGAGTATTAATTGTGGAGCCAAACAAGCTGAAATTGTTAGCAACTTCAATTTCTTCTCCATCCATCATGGTGCTGCCAATTGGCCTAGTGGTGAGGATCTTTGTTTTCTTGATGTTAAGCTTCAATCCATATTGAAGACTACAGTCCTTGACCTTCTGCAGCAAATGTTTCAGGTCTTCCTCACTTTTGGCAAGCAAGGTTGTATCATCTGCATATGCAGGTTGTTGATGAGTCTTCCTCCAATCCTACCACACTTTTCCTCATAAAGTCCAGACTCCTGGATGATCTGTTCTGCATACATATTAAAAAGGTAAGGAGACGGATGAATCCCTGACGCACCGCCTTCTTTATTTTGAACCATTCAGTGTTTCCTTGCTCTGCTCTGATGACTGCCTCCTGGTACAAGTACAGATTTCACCTGAGCACAATCAATGATTAAGAGTGGCAGAAGGAGAATTTAATGCCTTTGAGCTGTGATGCTGGAGAAGAGTATTAAACATGCCATGGACTGCCAGGAGAACAAATAGGTTTGCCATGGAAAAGGTGAAACCGAGTTTTCATTGGAGGCAAGGATTTTGAAGTTGTCTCATATACCTTGGGCACATGGCCAAGAGGGACCAATCTTTGGAGAAGTGTATCATGCTCAGAAGGGTGGAAAGACAGGACAGTGCAGGAGAGGAATACCTTAGATGAGATGGATTGCAATTGTAACAAGGGCAATGGGATTAGGTGTGTGAGAGTCCGTGAGACTGGCTCAGGAAAGGGCAGGATTCAGAGCTATTGTACATAAAGTGTCTATGAGCTATGGGCAACTCAATGGCACATAACAACAACAACTGGTAAATGTAGTAACATACCAAATATGACAACAACAGCTATAATGACCAGAATACACATCAGTGGTGCCTTAGAAAGATATGCATATGTGTTTATAGGGACGTGTGTGTGTGTGTGTGTGTGTGATCATATATAGGAGTATCTGCTGGCATATTTGGGGGGGTGAGTCCTATACATATATCATACATATAATAAAGCACAGTAAAGGCAGTCACAGATACCGCCAAGCATAACCACCCCCTTTACAAGATTGGGTTACTGGATTTAAAGGTTTAGGACTTTGCCTTCTAGGGTATCTCAGTCAACTGGCACAGCATCATGTTGTTGTTGTTGTTGTGTGTCATCAAGTATGACTCATGGTGACCTTATAAACCATAGATCTTCCTTTGCCATTCATATCATCTCTGATTTACTTGTTCCCACTGTTACAGTCACTTTGTCAATCCTTCTCCATGACGGTCTTTCTCTCTTTCACTGAGCATCTGCCTTTCCAAGTATATTACAGTTTTCCAAGGATTGACCCCTTTCCAAGAATGTGCAAAGTATGAGAAAAAGCTTCACCATCCTCACCAATATGGAGCTCCCTGGTTGCACTTTCCCCAAGGCATATTTGTTTGTTCTCATGATACAACATGTTGTTGTTATTGTTATGTGCCATTGAGTTGCATGTGACTCATAACGATCCTATATACAATTAGCCCTAACCTCTGCTCTATCCTGTGTCAATCTCACTGTCTTCGACAGACTTATCCCCATTACCCCAGTCACTCAATCAAAGCATCTCATCGAGGGTCTTCCTTTCTTGTGCTGTCCCTCCACCCTCCCAAGCATGACGTCTGTCTCCAAGGACTGGTCTTTCCTTGCAACATGCCCAAATTATGTCGGATGAAGCTTTTTAGAATCCTTGCCTCCAAAGAGCACCCCAGTTTCATCCTCTCTAGAATGAAACTGCTTGCTGTCTCAGCAGTCGGTGCTATATTCAATATTCTTCTCCAGCCCCACAGCTCAAAGGCATCAATTTTCCTTCTATCATTCCTAGGCATTGCCCAGCTCTCTGATGCATCATGGTCTGTATCAGGCGCACCTTAGTCCCCAGACTGACATTGTTGCTCTTCAGAATTTTGGAGAGGTCTCTGACAGCTTTTTCAGTGCAATTCATCTTATAATTTCCTGGCTGCTGATACCAAGAGTGTTGATTGTAGAGCCAAGCAAACTAAAGCTGTTAACAATCTCAATCTCTTCACCATTTATCATGATGCTGCCAATTGGCCCAGTGGTGAAAATCTTTATTTTCTTGATATTGAGCTTCAATCCTTATTGAAGACTACAGTCCTTGACCTTCTGCAGCAAGTACTTCAGGTCATCATCTGTTTCAGCAAGAAGGGTTGTGTCATCTGCATAACACAGGTTGTTTAGAAGTCTTCCTCCAATCCTGACACCACACTTCTCTTCATAGAGCCCAGCCTCTTGGATAATCTATTCTGCATATGGATTGAAAAGGTATAAAGATGGGACACATTACAGCATAGTCTATAAAATTTATGTTTTGCATCCTAGTTTGGTAAGAAGGATCTGGAATCTTAAAAGCTGTGACTAGCAGCCTAAACTACAACCAATGGACTCTACTTATCTAGAGCAAAAGAGAAAGAAGGAAAAAACCAAAGGAGAGCTCCATCTGCAGGTCTAACTAACTGCATGAACCACAGTCTCACTTACCCTAAAACTAGATGATGCTTGGCTACTACTGATCTCCCCACCTGGGATTACAACGTGGTTGGTTGGTTGGTTGGTTGTTGTTGGTAGGTGCCATCCAATCAAGTAGGACTCATAGGGACACTATGAACAGATCTGAACAGAACAACAGAACTAAATCCTGTCCTATTGTGTACCATCCTCACAATCTCTGAAAATACTCCAGCTCAGTGCCTCAGTCACCATGTAAATCCACCTGTTTGAGGGTCTTCCTTAGCTTCACTAACACTCCACCTTTCGAAGCATGATGTCCCTCTACAAGGAATAACTTCTCCACACCACACTCCCAAAGTATGTGAGACAGGTTTTATCATCTTTGTCTCCAAGGAGACCTCTGGCTGCACCTTCCCAATACATACATGTTTGTTCTTTTGGCCGTCCATGGGATATTCAGAACTCTTCTCCAACACTATGGCTCAAGGGCATCAATTGCTCTTCTTTCAACTTTACTCATTGTCCAGCTCTCAGATGTGGAAATTCCAACAGAATATGGAAATTCTAAAACAATATCATTAATATCACATGCAAGTAAAATACTAAAAAATGGCTAGAACAGTACATAGAGAACTTCCAGACATTCAAGCCGGATTTAGAAGAGGCTGTGGCATCAGAGATCTCATTGCTGATGTCAGATGGATCCTGAATGAAAGAAAAGAATATCAGAAGATCACAAGAGTCCACAATTAAGGTTGCATAGTGGAATGGACTTGGAGTGGTGGGAGGGGTGCAGGGGGATTGTGTACCAGGGAGGGAGTTTTTCTTTTACTTTTCGAAGAGAGGAGTGAACTGGGGTGGGGTGGGGGGCTGGGCAGGAGAGATGTACAGCAATGAATGAATGGAAATCCAAAATCTCTGTAAATGTTCATTAAAATTTTTAAAAATTACCAAAAAAAGAATACCAGAAGAATGTCTATTTGTGCTTCATTGACTACTCAAAGGCATTTGACTGTGTGGATCATGACAAGTTATGGCTGACATTGAGAAGAATGGGAATCCCAGAACACTTAATTGCGCTTGTGAGAAATGGATACCTAGACCAAGAGGCTATTATGCAAACAAAACAAGGGAACACAACATGACTTAAAACTAGGAAAAGGGTGAGTCAGAGTTGTATCCTTTCTTTTTACCTATTTAATCTGTATGCTGAGCAAATTATTCAAGAAGCTGAACTCAATGAAGAAGAACGTGGCATCAGGATTGGAAGAAGCCTCATCAATAACCTTCATTATGTCAATGACACAGATCTTGTTTGCTGAAAGTGGGGAGGACTTAAAACACTTGCTGCAGAAGGTTAAACACTATAGTCTTCAATACGGATTGCATTGCAACATCAAGGAAACAAAAATCCTTGCAACTGGACCAATAGGCAACTTCATCGTCGATAAGGGCCACAATAGAGGGTCCCAAATAAAATGCCTGAAAATTACACTAACAAGATGGATTAATACAGTGACTGAATTCATAAATGAGATGAAACGACACAATTGCTGCAGTAATGGGTTCAAAAATAGTGCCAATGTGGTGGGTGGCAGAGAATTGAACAAAGGTTTAGGTGAGGGGTTTTTTTTCCCAATGGACACCCAATGTTGATACCCAATGGTATCAACAACAACAGAAGTAAGATTGTATGAACACTATAAAATGAATTTGATTATAACATTTACTTCTAGATCACTTACAGAATATAAAAAAGTCTTTCTCTCTTAAATACATTCCCAAATAAAATCATCAGATCTTGGAATCTTTTGGAGGTGATTCTTTTCATTTCCTCCATGGTAGTTGGTCTGTTCTGATTTTCCACATCTGAAGGTAATTCAGTAATGTATTTTCTTAGGAAGAAAATTTTCTTTGTCAGAGAGATTGCCAACAGCATTAACACAGCATCAGGCATAACAGTTACTTGTAAATATGTTAATTCTTAATTATTAAAATTGCCAAGCTTACATAAAAGCAGAGAAAACATATATGAAACTGAACAGAATACTGAAAAACTTAAAAAGGCAAATTACAGCAAATTACTCATGGCCATTTGTCCTTCTGTGGACATCCATTAATATGCTTTATGTTGTTGTGATTCTTGTGGTTGTTATGCCATTGAGTCACCTACAACTCATAGTGACCCTATGTACAAACAGCTCAGAAGCCTGCCCTGTCCTGAGTTACTCTGACTCTGATACACTTACCCCCGCAGCCCAAGTTACTGTATCAATCCGTTTCACTGAGGGTCATCTTCTCCTGCATTGTCCCTCCACCCTTCAGAGCATAATGTCCTCTCCAAGGACCAGTCCCTCCTCGCCACCTGCCAAACTACATGAGATGGAGCTTCATAATCCTAGCCTCCAAGGAGAAACTTGGTTTCCTCCTCTCCAAGGCAGACATACTTGTTTTCTTCATAGTTCATGGTATGTTCAAGACCCTTCTCCAGCACCACAATTCAAAGGCATCTATTCTTCTGTCATTCCTGATCATTGTCCGTATCTCTGATGCATAGCAAGAAATTACGAAGACCACGGCTCACCTTAGTTTCTAGACTGACATCGTTGCTTCTCAGTGCTCTGGAGAGGTCCTTGATGGGAGATTTTCCCAGTGCAATTCATCTTTAAATATCCTGGTGGCTGGAACGAAGAGTGTTGATTGTGGAGCCAAGCAAGCTGCAATGGTAAATATGTTTAAGAATACAATGAAGTATAACAATAGTTTTGCCAATGTTCTTTCATCTATTTGTACTATGCATTTAAAAATGAGAGTGCTATGTTTTAAAAAAGCTCTATACTGTCTATCATTCCACCCATATGTTGTTGTTGTTGTTACGTTCCATCAAGTTGGATTTCACTTATATTAAATACACTACGTAAAACAGAACAAAACCCTACTCAATCCTGTACCGTTCTCATAATATCTGCTGTGCTCCAGCCCATCGTTGCAGTTACTATGACGATCCATTTTGGGATGGTTGTCCTCTCTCCAACTGACCCTCTTCTCAGCATTGTTTCTCCAAGGTCTGTCCTCTCCTACTAATATGCCCAAAGTATGTAACGTGAAGTCTCCCCTTTCATGCATCTAAAGAGCGCTCTGGCTCTACTTCCTCCAGGACAGATTTGCTTGCTCTTTTGATGGTCCATGGTGTGTTGCAGACCAAGAGTAAAGTATTTTTATAATTATTAATAATGAGACAGACAGCCAGGAAGGAGATAGAACAGGGAGCATAAAGACAGAGGGCCAGCAGTTCTTGACTGAAGGGCCTCAAGCCTTGTCTCTCTGTGTATTTATTGGTAATCAGGGGAAGTAAATCATAAAAAGAATTCCTTGTAAATGAAGCAGAATTTTTCTCTATTGTCAACCTAAAGTTTCAGCTCAGGAGGTATTTCACATGTAGTAACACTCCCTCGGTAGGGAGGCCCTAGCTGTCTCTTGTCTGCAGATAACAGCTCTTTTTCTGTGATCTGTCACAAGAGAAGTCCTAACTTATAAATTTGTAATTTCTTCAATTCCTGAACAAACACATCGTTTTTCATAGAATATTTGGTATGAAATTTGGCTTCCCATAATTGTATATTCCATATTGTTCATCAGCATCCTGGTCCAAAGGCATCAACTCTTCTTTAGTCTTTCTTATTCACTGTCTAACTTCCACAAGGGTCAGGCCCACCACACCTTTAAAAAGACATCCACACTCATTAGCACCTCAAGAGAAACCCTTGACAGCAAATCTTCCCAGTGCAATACATCATTTGACTCCTTGGCCACAGCTTCTATTGATGTTGATTGTGGTTCTGAGTAAAAGTAAATGCTAAAAAAAAAATAAATGCTTGTCAACTTGCAACTTTTTCTCCATTTATGATTTTTTCAATTGCCCCATTTTTAAGGATTTGTTTCATGTTGATGATGTTAATCCATACTAAAAGCTATAGTCTTTGAGGGCCATCAATAAGTGGTTTAAGTCTTCTGCAAGCAGAAGTATGTCATCTGCACATGATAGGTTATGGTTTCATCTTTTTTCCAATCCTGATGCCCTATTCTTCTTCATTTAGTCCTGCTCCTTGTATTGTTTGCTCAGCATACAAACAGGATATGTATGGTGAAAGGATACAAACCTAATACATAATTTTTTTATTTTAAACCACTCACTATTCCCTTGTTCTGTTCAAATGACTGCTATGTACAGATTCCACATGAGCACAATTGTGTGATTTAGAATTCTAAGTGTGTGTGTGTGTGTGTGTGTATGTGTGTGTGTGTGTTATCTAAAATTTACTATGGTCCACACAGTGCACATGTGAAACCTATACTTGTACTAGGAAGCAGTCATCAGAACAGAGCAGGGAAACACTGCATGGTTCAAAATCGGGAAGGGTATACACCAGGGATGCACCTCATCTCCACACTTTTTCAATATATATGCAGAACACTGGGGAGACTGGACTCTATGAGGGGAAGAGTGGCATCAGGATTGGAGAAAGACCCATCATCAACCCGCATTATACAGATGACACAAGTGTGCTTGTTGAAACTGAGGAGGACCTGAGGAATTTGCTACAGAAGGTCAAAGACTTACGAATATGAATTGAAGCTCAACATCAAAAAGACAAAGATTCTCACCACTTGGCCAATTGACAGGATCATGATAGACGGAGAAGAGATTGAGATTGTTAGAAATTTTAGCTTCTTTACTTCTAAAATCAACTCTCTTGACACTGGAAGTCTTCTCCTCCTTCTCCTCCTCCACCTTCTCCTCTCCTTCTCCCCCCCCCCCTTACCCTTTCTATTCCCCTTCTCCTCCCCTTCTTCTTCTTCCCTTCTCCCCCATCTCCTCCCATTACAATTTACAGCCTCAGAAACCTTCCCTCAACCTCTTAATTTGCTTACTGTCATTATAAAATAGTTTTGCTTGTTTCAGAATTCCACATACATGAGATCAGACGGAACCAACTTTTTTTTAAAATCAAATCTCTTTGGTAGGGGAAAAGCTTTCAGATTTATATCTATTTCTGTATGTATTAATGTTCCTGTATCTTCAGTTAATTGGACCAAAAACCTGCCCATCATGTCTTAATAATGTATTCCTTTTTATTTCTTAGCAATATTCCAGTATATGATTATACCTCAATTTATTTAGACAATTCCTCATTGATGATTGTTTGGGTTATTTCCAGATTTAGATTACTGGGTTTTGTTGCAGTTGTTTTTAGGTACTGATAAGTAGACTAAAACTCACAGCAACTCTATAAATAAGAGACAGAAACTTTCCCCTGTCCTGCCCCATTTTCATGACCTAGGCCATGTTCAAGGCCACTGTAGATGTCATTGTCTCAATTCATCCCATTGAGGGTCTTCTTTTTCTGTGACCTTCCACTTTCACAGTATAGTGTCTCTCTCCAAGCACTGGCCTCTTTGGCCAATATGCTCAAAGTATGTGTGATGAAGTTTCATCATCCTTGCCTCTGAGGAACACCCTTCTTGTACTTTCTCCAAGACAGATTTGTGTGTGCTTTTGTCATTCCAAGGTATATTCAATACCCTGACAGCACAATTCTAAGACACTGCTTCCTTTTTTGGTCATCCTTATTCATGGTACAACCCTTCAATGCACATGAAGCAACGGAAAATATCATACCTTATATTTGGCACATCTTAGCCTTTAATGGGACATCGTTGCTCTTTAGCACTTATTTTAAAGGTTACAATGAGAAAAGGTGTATAAGTGGTAGTGTAGTACAATACAAGAGTAACATGGCTATGTTGCTTAGGGTTTATAGGGCAATTTGGTTTGGTAAGCTCATGGTACTCAATTATTTGACACTTATGAGGCAATTTGTCCATTAGTTTAATGATACAATTTGTCCATTATTTTAATGATATTATTTTTTATATAGTGTACATTTTCATATAACAACTTGGTGCTTGGAACGTAGCTCTATTAACAATGAAGGAGTGGGTGCATAATGAATCTTTAAGTAATGAACTATGTCTAACTACTAAAATAAATGAAATAGTAGACATTATAGAAATAGCCATTGCAGCTATTCTTCCATAGCTAGAGATGATGAGACAAGGAATTTAGGTCACAAGAGATTTCTTTGCTGTAGCCGACTCCTGCTGCTTAATGGGAGAAGGATGGGCAATCCTATCCCATTTGATTAGTGCCTCTAAAAACCCACTGGAGAGTCAGCTAAGGGTGGGTTCTCACATGATTGCACCCCAAAATTACCAAGTTGGCCCTTAACTTGATCCCAAGTTGGCTTTTCTGAAATAGATACTGAAACTGAGATATACCTTTGCTCCCTCTGTGTCTCAGTCTAGAAGGTTCACTGCATCCTGTTCATACCGTAACAACACATAAGACTCCACTGAATACAGGAGTCATGCCAAGAGAACACCTGCCTACAGTTCAATCATGATGCCACATTTAGCTTCATAAAGTCCAACTTCCCAAATGAACTGTTAAATACATAGAATGAATAGATATAAAGGATACATCCCTGATCAACTGACAAAGAAAGATAGAGATACGTAGATAGACAGACACATACATAAAGACATGATAGAAAGATAGAGAGGAAGACAGACAAGAAAATAAGCTAACCTGGCTCACCAGATGGTCTGCATTAAAAGCTCACGCTTTCTGTCTTCACCTGTAGAACGGAAGAACCCAGTCAAAGAAAGAGCCATTAAAACACCACTAACTAAAAAAAAGTAGTGATAGCGAAGTGGTTAAGAAGCTGTGTGGGGAAACCTGAGGTAAGTGGTCCAGGGCTAAAAGAGGAGAAAGGGGGAGGGGAGGAGAAAAGGGGGGAGGGGAGAAAGGGAGGACGGGAAGAAAGAGGGGAGAACAAGAAAAGGGAGAGAAAGGGAGGGGAAGAAGGGGGGAGATGGGGAGAAGGGGGAAAGGAGGTGGAGAAAGGGAGGAAGGAGGGGAGGAGGGAGGGGAGGGAGGGAAAGGAGGAGGGAGGGGAGAGGAAAAGGGTAAGAAGGGAGGGAGGAGGAGAAGGAGGGGGAGGAGTAAGGGGAGGGGGGAGATGAAGGGGAGGGAGAGGAGGACGGGGAGGGAGGGGAGAGAGAGGAGGAGCAAAGAGGGAGGGAGAGAAGGGGGAGGAGGAGAAAGGGGGAGGGAAAGGAGAGAGGGTTGGTGAGAAAAGGGGTGGGGATGAGAAATGGGGAAAGGGAGGGAAAACAAAGGGAGGAGGAGGAGAAAGGGGGGAGGAGAAAAGGAGGAAGAGGAGGAGGAAGGGAGGAAGAGGAGAAAGGAGGGAGGAGAAAGGGGGGAGGGCTTTCCATAGATTTTTCTGAAGTAAATCTCCAGGCTTTTCTTCCTTCTCTGTCTTCAACTGGAAACCCTGCTTAAACACCAGCCTCTAAAGGACTGTTCCCTTTTCTGTAATGTATTCAATGTGAAAATAGAACTTATTGTGTAACTATTGCGACAGTCTGTGGTTTGAGTCTTTCCAAAAATCTTATCTCAGCGGCCCAGACACAGAAGTCTGCCAATAGTCACAACTTCTTTGTTTCCCAATCTGTAGCCTGCAGATAACCCTTATGAGGACCAAGGATTTATATGAAAAAAGACATGTTGAGTTTTTTTGTAAAAGCATTTCAAACTGGAACTTTTCATGTTTTGAAATTTTATCTGAAGGACTACAGCTGAGACCCAAAAGTGATAATTACCCCCAGGTTTCTTTTTTTTTTTTTTAATTTATTTTATTGTTTCTGTGTGAGTGTGCCATCAAATCAGATCTGACTGGTACAGGAGAAGACTGCCCCTTCTTCCCCGGCAGAGCCTCTGGGATTGTAGTTGCAGCTCCTTGCCACTAGGCCACCAGAGCTCCCCTCCCCCAGGTTTCTTAACAAACTTCTTATTGTTGTTGTTAGGTGCTGTTGAAAAGAATACAACTCATAGCAACTCCATGAACAACCGATATTGGACTATATTCTATCCAACACCATCCTCACCATGTCTGACACACTCAAGCTCATTGTGACAGTCACTGTGCCAACCCACCTGACTAAAGGTCTTCCTCTCCCTTGCCATCCCTCCACCTTCCCAAGCATGATGTTGTTTTCTAAAGGATACTAGACATGTCCTGTGGTATTAGCTTAAAAGTTGGCTTTTTTATCCATTAAAGTTAGCCCCTCTGATCTCCAACTATATTGACTGAACATACATTATCTTGTAAATCATCAATAACTATGAGACTGAGGAGAAGAGAAAGAGTGCTTCCCACACTAGGCAGCAAAACTTGAGGCAAGCAAGATTCATGATGGCAAGACTTGAAGGAGACTGGAGCAAGACCCTGGTGAGAGCGAGACTCTGGTAGTGAGACCCTGGTGATGGTGGTAGAAAGACTGTGGCATTGCTGTGGAGAAACTGTGGCAAGGTATGGCCTGAGGGTTCTAGCATTTGTGCTAGCCACAGTTAAAGGTTTTGCTGTTTTTACCAATGCTTGCAGGAGAAGCTGACTTATAACTAATCTGAGACAAACCTTGCAGGATGATTTTAATTTGACTGCTAAGATGAAATCCGAGCCTGAACTAGTTGAGGAATTGTGTTTGGAACTGTTGGGCTAAAACTTGAATTTGTATTGGGTGGTATTCTTTGTCGCATCCCCTTCTGTAATAAACCCCATTGTTGGGACCATGACTGTGAGTCAGCAAGGAATAAACGAACCTTTTCCTGCAGAGTACCACCTAATGTGACTTTTGTTGTTATATTTTTAGACATTTTATTATAAATTGGGTGAAAGATTACACCACATATGAGTTTCCCATCTAATAATTCATGCCCCTTTTCTTCTGTGAGAATAGTTGCAATCCCTCCATTAATAGCACTCTTCCCACTTCTTCCCTAGGTCCCCTGATACCATTCATCCCGTTGCTCTATCCCTTCGCACCTTCGGCACTTTGCTCTTAGAAAAACACTGCCCTCCTGGTCTTGCATGGTTGATTGTTCCGGGGAAGGGATATGATTTTGTTGTGATGTGCCATCCAGTCGACTACAACTCATTGCAGCTCTGTGAACAACAGATCAAAACCTGTCCTGTCCTACACCATCCTCCTGACCCCCAACATGCTCAAGCCTATTATTACAATCACCATGTCAATCTCTCTTGTTGAAAGTCTTTCTTTCTCTGACCCTCCACCTTTCCTAGCATGACATCTTTTCCCAAGGACTGGCACACCTTGAAAACATCTCCAAGTATATGAGAGGAAATTTCACAATCCTTGCCTTCAAGGAGCACCCTGTTGCACACACTCCAAGAGAGAATTTTTTGTCTTTTGGGTGTCCATGGGATGTTCTGTACTCCTCACCAACACCATCTTTCAAATGCAAGGCAGTTTATAAGGGAGTTTATAAGGTTTAAAAACCAGAACACTCAAACTACTCCCATCATGTTGGTTCTGACTCATAGTGACCCTCCATGTGGTTTTCAAGGCTAGGAGTATACAACCCTTTCGCCCACAAACCAGCTGGTAGATTTGAACTCCTGTAGATATGTGGTCTTTTTGTTAATAAAGCAATGTAGTACAGACTATGCCACTCAAGCTCCACAAAGGTTCTATTTATGGATCTACTTTTTCAGAAGTAGATCATCACTCGAATCTTTTGTGGTGCTTCTAGGTAGACCCAGACCTCCAATCCTCAGGCAAACAGCTGAGTGTTAATTGCTTCAAATACCCCAGAGTTCCAATTCCATCTCTATTTATCGAAAGGATTCCTGGGGTTGTGACTAGCGCTGCTACGAGCACAGATGTACAAATGTCCATTGGTGTCTCAGTTGTTATTTCCTTGGGATATATTCTTAGGAACAGAATATAGCTGGGTCACATGGGATTTGTATGCTCAGCTTTTTGAGGAAACATCAAACCACTTTCCACAGTGGTTGTACCATTTATAATCCCACCAGCAGGGCATGAAAGTTCCAATTTCTCCACATTCTCTCCAACATTTATTGTTTGCATATCAAGAAAATGGAACCAGCCTAAATGCCCATCAACAAATGAATGGATTGAGAAATTATGATACACAATGGAACACTATGCAGCACTAAGGAACAATGATTTTGTAAAATACTGCATAACTTGGAAAAGACCAAACAGCATTATGTTGAATTAAATATCTCAGTGACTAAGGGACTAATATTTTCACTATTGTGAAAGTATAAGGATAACTGAGCAAGATGTGTATAAATGTTACAAAAAGAAGGAGAAGTCAGAAAAGGGGGCTGTTTTTATTGTCATGTGCTGCCTAGTCACCTGCGACTCATTGTGACCCTATGTACAATGGCTCTAAACCCTGCTCTACCCTGTGCCAATCTTATTGTCCCTGACATACCTATCCCTATTACCCCAGTCACTGGATCAATCCATCTCATCAAGGTTTGTGACAGCAGTTTGTAAAGAAGGGTGAAGCACAGGGGAAAGTTCAGAGCAGATGTGAAAAGATAAGGTGAAAATGGGCAAGAGCAATGATAACTATCTTTTCAATCTTTATGCAGAACAGATTATTTGGGAGGCTGGGCTCTATGAGGAGAAATGTGGCATCAGGATTGGAGGAAGACTCATAAACAACCTGTGTTATACAGATAACACAACCCTGCTTGCTAAAACTGAGGAGGACCTGAAGCGTTTGCTGCAGAAGGTCAAGGACTGCAACCTTCAATATGGATTGAAGCTCAGCATCAAGAAAATAAAGATTCTCCCCACTGAGCCAATTGACAGCATCGTGATAGATGATGATGAGATTGAGATTGTTAACAGCTTTACTTTGCTTGGCTCCACCATCAAAACACTTGGCACCAGCAGCCAGGAAATTAAAAGATGTATTACATTGGGAAAGTCCGTTATCAGAGACCTCTCCAAAGTACTGAAGAGCAATG
>NW_006399818.1:5958415-5961787 GCF_000299155.1 Elephantulus edwardii
GGCTCGATGGCATGTAACAGCAGCAACAACCACAACATATTAATGATTGTACAAAGCAAAGTACATATTCAAAGCACGATGTGTATGAAAAATTAAATGCAAATCAATGGAAAAAAATTTTAAGAAGGACTCCTGGTGGCAATGGTTAAAGCATGCAGCTGCTGACAAAAAATTCTGCAGATTCAAACCCTGAGAAGCGGGTAGAGCAGGGTGGGAGGGTTCCTGGAGAAATGAATATGTTGCCTTTTGGAGCCTAGGGGCGGAAACCAAGGGAAATTGGCGCCTGCTTCCTGTCTGCTGAGTCTGGAATGTGGAGGTTGGCTGAAACCAGCAGCGAAGCCTAAACAAGGAAAGGGAGCAGGGGAGCTGTCTGGACTTCCTCAAGTGTGTTGTGATGAGGAGACCTGTTTCCATGAGCTACAACAGAAGATAGCCGACCATAAACCAAGAGGATTCCCAGTGGGGTAAAGAATCTCAGTAATAAATAGCATACCTCCAGTGCAGGAGCAGGGAAGGGTGCAAGAGTCTAGCAGGAGAATGCATTAGCTTTAAAGGATTGTTTGTAACTAGGAGACCTCATAGAAAGTCTTTAGGGGTCTAACAAATACTTCCCATTGGAGAGAGCCAGTATGTGGGCACCTTCTACATCAAGGCCACTATCCACTGCATTTAAATAGCCTCCACCACAAAAGACTTATCTGTCCATTTCATTCCTATCCCCTTGTCTGCCTTGACCTTAGAGAAGCAGCAGGGAAGAGAGCGGGGTAATGAAGGCAACAGAGGAAGGGCAGACAATGCTTCCTTTATGGGCTGCAGGTCACCAGGCCATGAGTCAGGCCACAGTGATGGTGGGAGAGCTCTGACTTGGGTATGAGATTATGAAGGTTTTTATTATAAGACTATACTCAACTTTGTAATCTTGAAAGGAGCTTAAAAATCAATGTTAAAAATGTACAGAGAAGGGTGATGTGACAGAACTTAAACCAAGGGATTGATTAGAGAAAAAGAAAATTTTTCTGTTGGTACATGGCTGAGTTTAACCCATTTTATAAACTGGCTAAATAGATGTAATAATTTTAGGTGACTTCTAGGATCTCTCATTTCAGCTCCTTACCACTAGGTCACCAGTGCTCCCTACAGCCTATTATCTACAGGCAACATCATGACAGAGGGAGAGAAAGACTGAAACTGTTAACTTGCTTGGGTTCACAGTCAACACCTTTGGTACCAGCAGGCAAGAGATGGGGAGACAAAGAACATTGGGAAAGTCTGTTATCAGGGATCTCTCCAAAGTCCTAAAGAGCAATGACTTTAAAGTCTAAGATATGCCTGATACAAGCCACAGTCTTTTCAATCACCTGAGAGTGGATAATGAATAAAGATTGCAGAAGAATAGATGCATTTGAGTTGTGGTGTTGGAGAAGAGTACTGAATATTCACGAACTGCCAAAAGAACAAACTTGGAAATATATCTCAGAGTTAGTGCAACCAGAATGATGCTTGGAGGCAAGGATGACAAAACTTCATCTCACATATTAGGGACATGTTGTTAGAGGAGGCCATTCCTTGGAAAAGGACATCATGCTTGGAAAAGTGGCGGGTCAGCAAAGGAGAGGAAGACTCTCAACCAGACGGATTGACACAGTATCTGCAGCAAGAAGCTCACATGTGTAGAGGATGATAAGGAAGGCACAGGATAGGACAGAGTTCAGATCTATTGTTTGTAGGATCGCTCTGAGTCTTATTCAACACAACAACACTAACATTTATCTACACAATGCCTAAATATAACAACCACATGAGTACTCTACCCAATCCATATTCTATTTCTATAGGCCAAGATTACAATAATATTTGGTTCATTTTTATAAAGATCATGTTGGGTTCCATCAAGTCAGCTCCAAGACACAGTGACTTGCAATGAAACCCTACCCAATCTTGTGCCGTCCTCACAATTCTATTAAACCCTTTGTTAAATCCGTTGTTGAAGCTCAGTGTCAATCCATCTCATTAAGAAGATTCCTCTCAGAAGAATCCTCACGGTCGCTCCTGCAGGCGTGCGGCGTTCTCCCGTTCCTGCTCCTGACTCACCGCTGTTCGCTCTCCAGGGAACAAGTCGGTCAGGAAGCCGCAGCCATGGCCTTTAAGGACACCGGAAAGAGGCCTGTGGAACCAGAGGTGGCCATTCACCGGATTAGGATTACCCTAACCAGCCGCAATGTAAAATCCCTGGAGAAGGTGTGTGCCGACTTGATCAGAGGCGCAAAGGAGAAGAACCTGAAGGTGATGGGACCGGTCAGGATGCCTACCAAGACTCTGAGAATCACTACAAGGAAGACTCCTTGTGGGGAAGGTTCCAAGACCTGGGATTGTTTTCAGCTGAGGATCCACAAGCGACTCACTGACTTGCATAGTCCTTCTGAGATTGTCAAGCAGATCACCTCCATCAGCACTGAGCCTGGAGTAGAGGTTGAAGTCGCCATTGCAGATGCCTAAATCAACTATTTTAATAAATGGACTATCCGTTGGTAAAAAAAAAAAATAAAAAGAATATTCCTCTCCTTCAATGACCCTCTCCTTTCCAAGAACTTGCCCCTTTTGATTGTTGTTTCAGTGGTTGTGTGCCATCCAGTCAGAATGAACTCACAGATGACCCTGCAGTGGGTTTACAGAAGCTGTAAATAGAAGGAAATTGAACGTCATGTTCCCGTGGCTCAGCTACTGAATTGAATTGCTTGCCTTCAGGTCAGCAGCACAACTCCTTACCAATAGGCTACCAGAGTTCCAGCCCCTCCAGAGAGCATGCCCAGAGTTTGTGAGATGAAGTCTCACCATCCTTGCTTCTAAGGAGCACTGTGGTTGCACTTTCTTCAAGACCCATGAGTTCTTTTGGCAGTCTATAGTACATTCAATATTCTTCACCAATACCACAATTCAAAGCCATCAATTCTTCAGTTTTAGTAATTGTCCAACTCTCTCAGGCATGTGAAAGAAATGAAAATACCATGGCCATGTGCACCTTAGCCTCAAAGTTACATCCTTTCTCTTTAGCACTTTGAAGAGGTCCTTAACAGTATATCTACCCAATGCAATAAGTAGTTTGAGTTTATAGATAGGTCTCAGCATAACTTGTTAATTAGTCATTTTCTGTGAGTTTCAGTGGGTAATCTAGGTTTCATATGAAATACTGAGAGTTGCTTGGCATTTTTGTTAGCGATAATACCTGTGGTAGAAAACTAGACAAGGTAAGTATGCTTTAAGTAAGACTGGATTGATGAGAGTCAGAAAATGTTGCCTGACTACAAGCTCTTGTTATGTTTTCTATGAGGAAGGAAGGAAGGTCCATCCTTTTGGGGGATGTAATTTTCTAAT
>NW_006399818.1:5962218-5992007 GCF_000299155.1 Elephantulus edwardii
ACAACAAGATCCCTCTTTTGTTTCCTGTGCCTGGCTTCAAACTCAAGGTATGTTAAGCCAATAGCCATGGAGTTCTTTCTGATTCATGGTGATTCCGTGTATCAGAGTAAGACTGTTGCTCGATCAGCTTTTCAATAGCCGATTTTTTTTTCCAGTTGAGATTTTAGTGAAAGTTTAAAGGGAACTTAGATTTCCATTCCTTCATTGTTGCACAATTTCTTCCTTTCTCACACTCCCAGTTCGCTTTTCTCTTTGAAAAAAAAAATTCTTTCATGTTGTACAATTTCCTCCCCGACTCCCACCTCCCCAGTCAACTTTGCTATGCAGCTCTTATTTTGGACTGTTGTAATGCAAATGATACCTAATGCTATATTCCTTTTAAACAGTTCTTTTTCTCCCCTGTTTCAATGCAGTGTACATTATTTATCCCCTCTTTTCTTAGTTTCCTCCCTATCCCCAGGTCAGTCTAGCTGATTTTTTTTTAAAGTAGATCTTTCTTCCAGGACTATTCTACATGAACTCTGACCCCCAACTTTGCAGTTAGCATTAACCACCTGCACCACCCAGGAACTCTGACCTTATCTTTAGGATTTGCACTTCTCTTTACTGTAGAGTAGAGCCCCTCACTCACTGAGGGACTCCTTACTGTCCCCACAGGTTCTTCTTCTCATGCTCCCAGAGTCTACAACTTGGTGATAGTATGTGGTGGTGGTGGTTGTTCTGTGCCTTCGAGTCTACTGAAATTATAGCAACCCTGTAAACAACAGGTCTGAACCTTGCCCTATCTTGTGCCAGCCTCACCATCTCCAGCATAAGCAAGCCCATTGTTACAGTCACCATGTCAGTCTATCTCATTGAAGATCTTCCCCTCTTATGCTGACCTTCCACCTATCCAGGCATGATGTCCTTCTCCAAGGACTGGCCCCTCTTAACAATGTGCTCAGAGTATATGAGAGAAGTTTCATCATCTTTGCCTCCAAGGAGCACCCTGACTTACTTTCTCCAAGAAAGGCTTGTTTGTACTTTTGGAAGTCCATGAGCTAGTCAGTACTCTTCTCCAACACCACAACTCAAAGCCACTGATTCTTCTTCTGTAATCTGTAGTCATTGTCCCATTTTCAGATGCATAGCAAGCAATCAAGAAGACCTTGGCTTAGAACAGACACACCTTAGCCTTTAAATTGACATAGTAGCTCTTTAGCACTTTGGAGAGTCTCCCAACAGCAGATTTTTCCCAGTGCAATATGTCTTTTGAATTCCTCACTTCTGGTACCAAGGTTGTTGATAGTGGATTCAAGTACGATGAACTGTTGACAATTTCAATCTTTTCTCCATCCATCATGATTTTGCCTGCTGGCCTTCATAATATTGATATGAGGATATTCTCATGGATTTGGGGTAAGGAGTTGCACTATCAACCCAAAGTCACGTGCTTCATATCCACCAGCCACTCCAAGGAGAAAAATGGACAAACTTCTCCTGTGTAATTTTTTGCCTTTGAAAACTTGCTGGAGGAACAGCTATGAGTTGGTTCCAATTTAAAAGTATGTAACACCAGCAACTGGCCCACAGATGAAAATGTTTATTGTCTTCATATTGATACATAATCCATATTGAAGTCTGTCATATTTAATCTTCTGCAGCAAGTGCATATATGTTAAATACCGAATATCGTGTGGTACTAGATAAACACCACTTGTTCCTTGAAATGAGGTCAAGGAATACCTCTCACTCTAAGTACGGATTTCAGAGTTGAGTTATATCAGAATCTTAGTGGAGAGAAATTGAAGAGCAGTCTCATTGACTTGAAGCTCTTAATGTGTTCTTGCTGAATAGAAGAAACATTTTTATAGACCATCAGCATCAGCCAAGACCAATCTGTGATCACAAAGAATCAAGATAGAAACAGAGCCACACAATCTATAACCATGGCTAAACCCAGGTAACACATGAACAAGGTCCAAGTCACAAAATACCAAACACGAGTAGCAAGAGTAACATTTGCCTAAGGATAAAGCTCTGAAGGCAGGAAGGAGTATGATAGAAATTAAAGTAGATGAGAGTTACAGAGAGGAAGTGGAGACAGTGCAATTACATTCTGAGTGCTTTCATTATTGTTATGACACAAATGTGTATGAATGATTTAGTGAAAAGCCAATATGTTTTATGTGCTTTCACTCAACTCACAATAGGCCATGAGTGACAGCTACATGGTCACCACTCATTGCTTTACTTTCACTCTCGTCTGCCCTTCCTAAAAATAAGACTTAATGAGATACCCAATTTTAAGACCGTCCCTGCTTTCTGTCAGCAGTCAGTCTAGAGAGAATCCTCCCCCAAACCATCCAACCAAAGGCCAAATCCTTGAATAAGCCTTTTCTAATTTTCTCTTAGGGAGCACTGGTGGCCTAGTGGCCAGAAGCTGCACTGCAATTTCAGAGGCACATGGTTCAAATCCACCAACTTCTCCATAGGAGACAGATGGGCAATCTTCTCCTGTGTGATTAACTGCCTCTGAAAACATGCAGGAGGGTCAGCTATGGGTTTGTTCCAACTCAATGGTATGCAACAATAATATTTGCTTAGGGAACTTGGGGCCTAATGGTAAGAAGCTGTGCTGCAATCCCAAAGGCACACAGTTTGAATCTACCAGCTGCTCCAAGGGAAAAAGATGGACAATCTCCTCCCATGTGATTAAGTGCCTCTGAAAACCCACTGGAGGATCAGCTATGGGTCAGTTCTGACTCGGCAGTAAGCAATAACGACAGTATTCTCTTAGTGAAATGTTCCAAGCATCCCCGTGGAGCACCTTCTCTCTCCATAGGATGCCTTTTCTTCCATAACAAACCTGAAATCCAATTTATCCAACTTCAAGTATCCCAGGTGGCCTCTGGCTAGAAGACATTGACAGCAGATAGATCTCATCTAGCTGGAACTGACTCATAGCTGATCCTCCACTGAATTTCCAAGACTGTAAATCACGCAGGAAGGAAATTAGTCATCTTTCTCCTGAGGAGCCATGGTGGATTCAGACCACCAGAAATGCACAGCCACCAGGGTCCTCAGCAGATAGGGAGACAAATTATATTTGGTAAATACTAACAAACAATTAACCTTTATTCTTGAAAAAATAAGAGAAGCAGAGCAAAATTAAATCAAATATGAAGCCAAGGGGAAAAAATGCAGCCAAATAAGAAAATAATATTCTCAGACTTGGTCGGGACTTGTAATGATACATTTCCATAACATTATTTCTTTTCTGAAACATCAATTACTTCCGTTGTTATACCACTCTTTGCTGAGTTTCAAGGAAAAAAAAAAGGGAACAGCAGAATGAATATCCTCATTGGTGGCATTAAGGAACCAAATGGATAGTACAGAAAATGAAAGTGGAGAGAAAAACGGAGGTGAAATGAAAGCAGAAGGAAACATGAAGATTTTTTCCAGAATGCAGAGAACAATAGTGAGAAAACACATTATAAGTAGGAAGTGATTCCAGCAGATTACTTGCGTTCACAATGAAGAAACAGGAATTATTATACCAGAGATGGTGCTGATAACTGTGGGTTGGCTTGCTTCACATGTGTTCCAAGCCTTTAACAGTATGTAAAGGCGACGAAGCCAAAACCCATTCTTCCCAGAATTGCTTGCAGCTAAGGATGTGAGTTGGGTTCTGCCAAGGCAATGCACTGACGTGAGGCTGGATTGAGAACAGAGAGGCAACACTGAAGGTGGCTTTCCACCAGCAGTCAGCCTCTGGGTGGTGGGAGATGGAGACGGCAGTCTGGTAGCCTGCGTTTGTGATAATGGCTCCTGCCTCGAAGGCAGCCTCTGATTCTGTGCTTTCTAACAGCACTTCTGCCAGAAGTGCTGTCTTCCTTGGCGGCCCAGTTCATCAATGTGCCTCTGGGGAGTTGTTCTGGGAAGTTCAGTCTACCGAGCACTGTCCTGTAGAAAGGTAATGTGAGCAGGCATGTGATTTCAGATTTTCTAGTAGCTGCAGTTGAAGAAGAAAAAGTAAATGACAGTCATTTTAAAATGTCATTTTATACATATGTTATTAAAATAAATCCTTACAAATCCAGAATGGCATCATTTTATTGTTGTTGTTGTTGTTGTTGTTGTTGTTGTTGTGTGCCATTGAGTCAGAACTGACCCATAACTGACCCTCTGGCAGGTTTCCAGAGGTAGTTAATCGCTCAGGAGGAGATGGCCGATCCTTCTCCCACGGAGATGCTGTATTTTAACCTGTAGCCAACATATGCTACTGAGCCCTTTCACCCTTTTGTTCCCTACTCAGAAATATAAAACCAAACTCACTGCTCCCCAGTAGATCCCAACTCATAGCAATCCTACACCAGAGAGCAGTTGTTGTTGTGTACTGCAGAGTCGAAACTGGCTCTTCAGTGGGTTTTCGAGACAGTTAATCACCTGGGAAGAGACTGCCCATCTTTCTCCCACAAAAAGTTGGTGGATTTGAACTGCCTACCTTTGGGTTCCAGTGCAACACCTTATCCTTAAACAAAGAGTACAACAGCCTTATCCAGTTTGTTGGGCTGTAAAGCTTACCAGAGGGAGCTGTAGTGGTGTGTTGTTGCTGTTGTTTGTTGTATACCATCGAGTCAGAACTGGCCCATAGATGACCCTTCAGTGGGTTTTGAGAGGCAGTTAATTGCATGGGAGGAGATTGCCCATCCTTCTCCATCAAGTCAAGTATGATTCTTAGCAACCCTATGAACCACAGACCTAAATCCTGTTCTATCCTGTCACAGTGTCTATCCATCTCATTGAGGAGATGGGGAAGGTCCTTTAAATTATACTTGATTCAGGCTGTGGTCTTTTCAATCACTTGCTATGTATCTGAGAACTGGACAATGAATAAGAAGAATTATTGATGCCTTTGAGTTGTGGTGTAAGATAAGAGTACTGAGTACCCCATGGACTGTCAAAAGAACAAACAGATATGTCTCGGAAAAAGTGCAGCCAGAGAGATCCTTGTAGGCAAAAATGGTGAAGCTTCATCTCTCTTACTTTGAGCATGTTTCTAGAAGAGGTTATTCCTTGGAGAAGGCTACCATGCTAGTGGTGTAATCTCTAGCAAATCGCCCTGCTATTTATTCCAATGGCTGTATACCTCCCATAGTTCTAATCCACCCACATCCTGAGAAAGAAAGTCTTCTCCTGCTGTGATTCACAGCCTTGGAAAGTAGGTGGAGGGTCTTGATGAGTCAGAATGAACTTGACAGCGTTGAGAGGGCATGTGTAATGTCTTCCCAGGAGAAGACTGCCTCCTCTTTTTCCTCAGAGAACTTGGGGAGTTCAAACTGCTGGCTTTTTGTTACCAGCCCAAACTTAACCGTCTTCACCACCAGGGCTCTTTCACCTCTAAACCCAGTGTGCTTTACCCTCCCACTCAGTCTCATTTGCAACCAGCCACATTCCAAGTGGTCAACAGCCCACACATGGCTCTTCTGCATAAGACAACACAGACCCAGGGTTTGTTTCTTGAAAGTAATTATGCAAATACAGTCCAAAGGGTTGTAATTGATGCTGAGAAATATCCTTTGGGGATTTGAAAGCATATCAAATGAGAAGACCAGACTTAATTGGGACCAGATAGCTTTACATATTTAGAGGCAATTCTGTAGAGAAGAGACTTAAATCATTCTGAATAGTCCCAAGGGCCGTATTATTAAAGCTGCAGGGAAGCAAGTTTCTGGTCCAATAACATTCACTCACTCATTCACTGAGCTCCTGCTGGGGTGCAGGCTCTGAGCTGGGGCTGCTTTGGCCACGAGGAATAAAAGACGGTCCCCCGCCTTCAGAGTGAGGCTTCAGGATGGAACGAAACCTACTGCCAGAAGTAATGGTTTCCTAGGAGGGTCTCACACACAAGTGCCCTGGATGATGACTGAGGAGAGGTGGTTCCAGATTAGCAGCGGGAGGAAAGAAACAGCTGATCCTCGGAGTCCTTTCCATATTCTGAAAAATGATACCCCATGCGCTAGATGACTTGGGTGTTGGGGATAGCGTCCTGCTTGCACTTTGCAAAAATAGAATGAAGGTGTGAAGAAAGTGATACGGTCACAGAAGCTAATTTCAAGCTGGGAAGAAGCCAGGAGGGGAGCACTGGTGGCCGTCACCCAACCGATGGGTGCTGACCCAAAGGCCACGCTGGTGATTGGAATCCAGCATCGACTGTGAAGGAGGAAGAGGGGCAGTTTTCCTGTACACAGTTTACAGGCTTGGGACCCCAGTGGCTGGTTAGCTAGGAGGCAATTCCTACTGAGCTGCATTGAGTCAGAGTTTAAAAAGGCACCAAGTGCACACCCATCATTATGCAGAGTCGGCTTAACAAAATGCAGTCAGGATAATCAGTCACAGGGTTTAAATCAAGTAACCGTTGTTCATAAATGGATTCCAGGTAACAGCCAAGAGCAGGGGAAATGTTTAGAAATGGCAAATGTGCTTCCACTGAAACACAAAACAGGCACAGAGATTTTAAAAAACGTGTCAATGCAACTTTCTTGCCTCTATGTTATGACTGAGGGAGTGAAGGTGCTTGAATAAGGGGGCTGGACACAGAGTTGTCCAGCTCCAGCCTCTAGCATATGAGAGAATGAGAGCTTGTTCAAGCAAAGCTAGTTGACCTGTGGCATGAAAAAAACTGTTAACTCCCTAGCCATGTGAGAGAAGTTTCAAGAATTATATTGGTAGAGAGTAATAGTCAACTCAAAAGCCATTATTATCCAGTCAGAACTGACTCACAGCTGGACCTCCAGGGGTTTTCTGAGGGTTTAAATTAACAGGGGAAGAATGTCCATCTTTCTCCCTTGGTGCTACTGAGAGCTTCAAACCTCCAGAGAGGTGTCGTCTTTGGGTAAGCAAGGCAACTCCCTAAAGACTAGGCCACAGAAGATCCCCTAACTCAGGGAAAAGGCTCCAAAACTGAATGCATCTCATCACACATTTGTCTGCCCCATATTAAATGAGAGGTAAGAACCGGTGGACCCAGTGATAAAATCTGGAAGAACATGCATTAGTTTTCTATTGCTGCTGTAACAAATTAGCACAAACTTCACTAAATAAGGAAGTATTACCTTTTCATAGGTCTGTAGTGCGAAAGCCAGGCTAAAATTAAAGTGGCATCTTTTTTGCTTGGGGTCTCTGCACAGGGTAGAGCACCTCTAGCACTACTGACCACTGTAGGTAGAAGCACCCGCTGTAGGTAGAAGTCCACCGCTGTGGATTCTGGGCAGATGTGGTTCCAGGACGAGTTGAGTAAGAAGCAGCATCCTGAAGAAGGGAAATAGAAACACTATGAGCGTTGATAAATGTCTCTAGTTACAGAAAGGCTTCAGGCCTTTTGTTCACAGGGTCGCTATGAGTCGTGCTTGACTTGAAGGCAATCAACAATAACAACAAATGACACATGTCATTTCCAGGTAGCTTTACCTGACTGGGAACCCTGCCTCCACTGGGCCCTCAGATGTCTGACAGGTGACATCTTGGTGTGGCACCAGGAGAAGGAATAGAGAATGTTAGGAAGAGCAATGGTCTTCCGCTTTCAGCAGAGACTCTGATCATCAACTTACTGCTGGGTGGTTGTTAGATGCTGTTGAGTATGACTCATAATGACCCTGTGAACAACAGATCTGAACCCTGTCCTATTCTATGCCATCATCATCATCTCTGGACTACTTGAGATCATTGCTGAGTCACTGTGTCAGTTCGTCTTATTGAGGATTTTCCTCTCTTTTAATGACCCTCCACTTTTCCAAGCATGATGTCCTTTTCCAAGGAATAGTACCTTCTAACAAGAGGTCCAAAGTATGTGAGACAAAGCTTTGTCATCCTTGCCTCTAAGGAGCACTCTGGCTGCACTTTCTCCAAGATATATTTCAAGGTTCTTTTGACAGTCTATGAAATATTCAGTGCTCTTCTCCAACATCACAATTCAAAGGCTTCAATTCTTCTGTCATCCTTATTCATTGTCCATTGCCCAGCTCTCAGATATATAGCAAGGGATTGCAAAAACCATTGCCTCTATCAGGCACACCTTAGTCTTTAAACTTTCTTCATTGCTCCTTAGTACTCTGAAGACGTCCTTGATAGTAGACTAATAGGTAGGAAAATGGAAATGCTTCCTAAGGAAAGGAATTTGATGTATGACCAATAGCAACAGGATTTAGATTATAAGGTTTCAATTTCCTTACAATGTACAAGTTATCTTTCTGATTACAATAGAGGTACTATGTACACAGAGAAGGACTCCTGTGTTAACCCTTGAGAAGGATCATTTATTTGGTATTTGTGTACCTGCATTCAGCGACTTAAGAGCTTTCAAAGACTTAATCATGCCAATTAATTTATTGGATTCCCTACATGATAAGGGAGTTCCCGTGGCCTAGTGGTAAGAGACTGCACCGTAATCCTGAAGGTGTGCAGTTTGAATCCACCAGCTGCTCTGCGGGAGAAGGATGGGCAATCCCCTTCCCTGCAATTAAGTGCCCCTGAAAATCCTCTGGAGAGTCGCTATGGGTCAGTTCTGACTCAATGGTACTCAACAACAACAACATGGTAAACTGAAAAAAAAAAATCCATAAATAAAGAAAAATCTTTGGAATAAAGAAACACTTTCTAGAGGTACCTAGGAAGGTTCTAGAAGGGAATCTATTTCCTGCTTATTTGAGTCATTGGCAGAATTCAGTTCCCTTCCATTGTAGGACTGAAGTCCTTGTTTTCTTGCTGACTATAAACTGAGGACCATTCCTAGCTTCTTGAGGTAGCTGCCTCCTCTAATTTGTGACCCCTTCTTCCAGCTTCAGACCAGCAATGGTGGGATGAGTCTTCCTCCTCTGACACGTCCCTAGCCATTTTATAGTCACATATCTCTCTCTGATTACAGAAAATGTTCTCCCTTTTTAAGAACTCGTGTTATTAGATTGTTAGATTAGGCCATCCGGATAATCCAGGATTATCTCTTCAGCTCAATAAACCCACAACCTTAATCACATTTGCAAAATCCCTTTTGCCATGTAAGGTAATATATTTGCAAATCCTGGAAATTAGGGCACAGGCATCCTTGAAGTGTCATTTTTCTGCCTAACAAAGAGGCCATGAGCCATTTTCCCTTTATTTTCAAAGCACAGAACCAGGTATGTGATTCACACCCAGAAAAGTGGCTGTAATAATCTATGATGGAGAATAAGACATAACAATCCACTTCCAGTTTGTTGTTGTTGTTGTTGTTGTTGTTGTTAGGTGGTGTCCAGTTAGGTAAACTCACAGTGACCCTTTGAATGTATGTAGATCTGAATCCTGTTCTATCCTGTGCCATCCTCACCATCTCTGATACACTTGAGCCCATTGCTACAGTTCCAGTGTCAATCCATCAGTCATGCTCTCTTTCTCTGACTCAGCGCCTTTGCCTACACCCTAACAACATAATCAAAGCATTAGAGATGAAGCTTTTCTAGCCTTGCCTCTAAGGAGCAATCCAGTTGCTCTCTCTCCAAGACATAGCTGTTCTTTGGGCAGCCAATGGGACATTCAGTGCTCTTCTCCAACACCACAGCTCAAAGGCATCAATTCTTATTCTGTCATCTTTATTCACTGTCCAGCTCTTAGATACATAGCAAATGATTGAAAAGACACTGACTGAACCAGGCACACCTTAGTCTTCAGACTAACATCATTGCTCTTTATTATTTTGGAGAGGTGCCTCATGGCAGCCTTGCCCAAAGCAGTATGTCTCCTTATCTCCTGACTGCTGGTGCCAAGAGTTTTTATTTAGCAAGATAAAAATGTCAGTTGCCTTTGAAGTAAAGTGAGGCCACAGAAGACACCAAGTGAGGGTTTCCTTGAAGTGACCTCACACAAGAAAGCTGCCCACCAAGAACCAGGAAATCTCCACAGAAAGAAGTTACATGGTGTGAAAGGCTAAAGGAGGGACAAGGGAGGGTCATAAGAGCGCAGAAAGGGAGTGCCTCGGCCAGGTCAGGAAGTCGTGCAAGGCCAGCCTTCTCCAGAAGGAGCCGCCCCAAAGAGCCCACAGAAACCTCTTTGAAATATAATCAGGATTCGAGTGTTTGTTACACAGAGGAGTTTTGATAGACGAGCACCAACTTGAGCCAATTACTTTAACTGTTGTGAATATGGCACAGAATCGGGTAGGATTTCCACACATAGTTGCTGAGTCAATGTAATGACATTTAGTTACAATTAAAGCAGCAACTTTTAAAGAAAATGTCTCTCGACTTCCAGCTCCTCCTCACTGCCTGAACCTACACCATCTAGCAAGTGGGGGCAAGAGGCAGCAAGAGGACGACTCGCCCCTCCCTTTCCCATTCCAGACTCTGAGGGGACATGGACAAATTGGCTTCTCATGAGATACATGATCCAGGTTTGAATTTAGGTCGGGATGGAATTTCTAATAACTGAAACTATTCTAATCCCCAATGTCCAGGAAAAAACACAGGCCTGTGCATGGGGTACAGCCCAGGAGGTTGGAATGAAGTTTATTTGAAGGTTTGATTTGAAGGCAGTAGTGAGAAAGAGTGAAGTGTTTTGTCCCTGGTGCAGCGCCCAAGGCCAGCACATTAACTATCATTTGTGAAGTCTCATGTAGGATTCTTATGAAGAACCAGGATAGTGCCCCACAGATGTGCACACAGATAAATATCTAGATCCACAAGGGGTAAACCACTCTGGGGGGACAGAGCAGCCTCTGACTGAATTCTACGCGGAGACTGACATATGCAATTGGAATTTAAGCTGATTTTCTTTTTCCTGCCTCACAACTGTGACTAAGAGCAGTGAATATTAAGAATCTCTGCATTTTATGACAATAGTCCGGAATAAAAGCTGCATAGTAAAGCGGATTGGGGGAAGGGAGGGGAACTGTACAACAATGAAAGACTTTTTTTCAAAGAGAAAAGTGTACTGGGGGGCGAGGGAAATGGGCAACAATGAATGAATGGAAATAAAAAAATAAAGTGTTAAAAAGTAAAATGTAAAAAAGGAGAGAGAGAATCTCTGCATTTTAAAGAGTAATTCCAGCATTATGACACAGTTCACAAACCTGCAGAAACATGACCTAGCACATGCAACACAGATAGTGTTATGAGGCAATAGCTGGAGTCAAGGAAGGCAAGGTGTGAGTGCAGTGACAGACTAACCAGGAATGAGGAGAATGGAGTGGAGGGGGTGTAAAGGGCATAAAGGGGAGATCTAGTGTATCTTGAAGGAAACGAGTGGAGACTCACACACAAGTCGTGACTGAATCATGGATTCCAGAGCTAGAGTACGGAGAAGGGGGGGATAAATATCTCATATAGTCACATTTCCTCAGGTATGGGATGAAAGTGTAACATTAAAACAAGGAACAAATGAACTCGAAATTCAGTGCTAGAGTAAGAACCAACTCATAGCTGACTCTCCAGCAGGTTTTCAGAGGCTCTCATGGCCTAGTGGCAAGAAGCTGTGCTGCAGTCATGAAGGCATGGTGTTCAAAGTCACCAGCTGCTCCACAGAAGGATGGACAAACTCCTCCCATTCAATCCACTGCCTCTGAAAACCCACCAGAGGTTCAGCTATGGGTCAGTTCTGACTCCATGGCACAAAACAACAAAACAAACCACGTGGGAGAAGATGGCCCCTTTTTCTTCCAAGGAGCAGCAGCTGGTGGATTTGAACTGCCTGCCTTTGAATAAGCACCACAACTCCTTACCCTCTTAGGCCACCAGAGCTCCCTAGAACAAAGATGGAGGGAACAAACCATACATGAGTTTCTTGTTGTTTTGGTGCCAGAGTTGAAGGGTCAGCCTGATCCTTTCTAGTCTTTACCCTGCGACCATTATTCAAGAACTTCCCTCCAAGCCATCTCCTCCCCGAAATGTTAACACAGACACAAAGAGAACACAAGTACTTTCCAGGCAGTGAAGCTTGCTGGAGGAAGGGTTCCAGAAAAGAATGGCTTCCAACAGAATTCCCTTGATCATCACAGTGGTCTGCTTTCCAATCAACTCTATGTTGCCACAGCTAAACTTAGCTCCCCAAATTCTGAAGGAGAAGATGTTGCACTACTAAAATAATAAGTAACACATATAAAAAATATATATTAGTCCAGGCAAGTGTGCTTAGAATTAATGTTTAGAGAGGTAGTCATGGCCTAGAAGCAGCTTTAGTGGCATGTTGTTGTTGGGTACCGTGGAGTCAGAGCCAACCCATAGCTGACCCTCCAGTGGGTTTTCAGAGGCAGTTAATTGCACAGAAGGATACTGTCGATCCTTCTCCCACAGAGCATCTGGAGGCCTCAAACCACGTGCCTTCAGGATTGCAATGTCATTTCTTGCCATTAGTCCAGTATAGCATTTAACACATTTGTCTGCTAACCTAAAGGTCACTGGTGTGAACCCACCAGTTATTCTGTGAGAGAAAGATGGGACAGTCTCCTTCCATAAAGATTTACAGCCTTGGAAACCTTCCAGGAAAGCTTTGTTCTGTCCTATAGTTCTTTATAGAGATGCTCAAAGAGAGAAGGATGGGTAATCTCCTCCCCTGCGATTCCCTGACGCTGAAAACACACTGGACAGTCAGCAATTGGGTCGCTACTTGATGGTACTTAAAATAACAACTCTGGAATTGCAGTGCAGCTTCTTGTCACGAGGCCACCAGAGCTCCCTAAAACAGTTCTCTATGTGCTGGGATAAACTCAGTGGAGGTGGGTTTGGTATGAGTTTTTCAGTGGTCTTTATGATTTTTCACCTCTCTGGCCTCTGTTTTCTCAACAATGTAACAGAGAACGTCACAGTCTATCTCAAAGGGTTTTGTAAAGATCAAGTTTATAGCAATGGTTGGTACATAGTTAGTCTTCCATGAACATTTTTAAGTGATTAGCTAATTCTTAAGCCTCATGACAGTCTCCAGAGATAAGTACCCTCATTTCCACTTTATGAATGAGAAAACTGAGGCACAAAGAGTCTGAGTGATTTAACTAAAATTTCATAAGTAGTTATTGTTAAGTGCCATCGAGTCATAGGCGACTCATAGCGACTCTATGAACCAAAGTCCTGAACACTTGCGTGACTTTCAACCTTTCTCTAGGTTCATAGGGTTTCCGGAGGCAAGCTGTTTACTGAAGTGGATGCCACTCCTGCTTCTAAGCTTGTTTTAATCGGAGAGTTTCACCCAACACTGTCCACCATGGGTAACCATTATTGCATTTGACACATCGGTGTCACAGTGTTCAGCTTCACAGCAACCACAAGTTACCTCTGTACAGCAAGTGGACACACCAGGGCTATATGACCTAGAAGAATGTTTGACCAAAAACAATGGGAAAACAGGCCTAAGGGCCATGAATTAGAGTCACCCACCTTTAGCTTGGTAGCATCACTTTCAGTCCACTAGGCCAACTGGTCTCTGAAATTAAAGCCCAGGATGAAGAGCCCAGAGCCCTGCCTTCAACTACCAAGTTACCTCCTATGAATCAACAGATGTCAGGAGTCAATATATCACATTTCATCCTGCCTTCAAGAAGTCTATAGATTAGCTGCTGTCACAGAATTAGCATGGATAAAAGAAACTAGAAATACACTCAAACCAATAATTTAAACCCTAGCCCCCAAGTGGATTCAAACGCAGGACAGCCCTCACCAGGCTTTAGCCGCTGTATGGATCTTTACAAGGAGAGATTACTTCCTCTTTCTCTCAAAGAACAGGTTGATGGATTCAAACTGTCAATTGATGGATAGCAAATCTGTGCATACTGCCTCCAGGACACTTCAAATTGAAGATTTTTGTTATTTGCTGTTGAGTCAGAACTCATAGCTGACCCTCCAACAGGTTTTCAGAGGCTGTAAATTGCACAGGAGGAGATTACAAAATTGCCCCCACACACACACCCCATGAAACAGAGGATTCAAACTATATGCCTTCAGGTTGACAGCTAACCTCCTTACCACTAAAACCACCAGAGCTCAAAAACTAGGGATAGTGGAGGGCACATTTTAATCCTCCTTGAAGTCAGTACAACTGGACTCAAGGAGATTTATGAGCACATGTAATCTAGCTTTCTGCAGGAGGTAAAAGAAAAATGAGGATCATAATGGCACCTACACTGTATGGTTGGCATGAGAATTGAGTGAGTTGGTGCACTTTGACCAGTGAGTTTAGTTTTGGCAATTGAGGAAAGGAAGAAGCTCACTGTAGAGGGAGCCATTAAACATAGAGAGGTGAGAATGTATATAGGGAACAAAGAACAGAGCCTCTGGGCCAAAGCAAAAGGGAAGTGTCCAAGAAGCAGGAAGAAGAAAGTTAAACAGACAGACAGGGTCCGTGAAACTGGAAGAGGAGATTTGGTTTTCTTGCAAAGTATAATAAAGACTATTAACATTCCTATTAAATAAGCACTGAAATATTTAAAAAGTGTTTTCATCTATTTGCATTGTTTTAACAACATTTAACAAAAGTGGGTTAGAAGGTACAGAGGAGCAGGGCTGAGAACACCAGCCAGGAGTCAGTTACCTAAGTCCTAGAGTGACTCAGCATTCTGAACAAAAACCCGGGCCTGTGGCCTGATGAGTCCCCAAGCCAACAAGCAAACAAAAGCTGCATTTGAAGACATGCCAAACACGCTAAGCTGTTGAACTATTGCAAGAACTCCAGGTATGTGGCAGTGTTGTTGTTAGGTGCTATTGAGTCATGTACGACCCATAGCAACCCAATAAATAACAGATCTGAACCCTGTCCTAACCTGTGCCATCCTCTCAGTCTCTGACATGATTGAGCCAATTGCTGCAGTCACTGTGTCAATTCATCAGGTTGAGAGTCTTCCTCTTTCATTGATGCTCTGCCTTTCCAAGGAGATGTTCTTCTACAATGACAATGTAAGTTGAAGCTTTATCATCTTTACCTCCAAGGAGCACTCTGGTTGTATTTTTTCTAAGACATAATTGTTTTTTCTTTGGGCAGTCCATGGGATATAAAGTACTCTTCTCCAACATCACAGCTCAAAGGCATCAATTCTCCTGTCAAGCTTATTCATTGTCCAGCTCTCAGATGCATAGCAAGTAATTGAAAAGACCATGACCTGGATATGATGCACCTTAGTCCTCAAACTGACATCATTCCTCCTCAATAATATGGAGAGGTCCCTAACTGTAGATTTTCCCAGTGCAGTACATCTCCTAATCTCCTGACTGCTTGTACCATGTGTGTTGATTGACAATCCAAGTAAGATAAAGTCATTGATAGTTTTAATCTTTACATCTATCATAATGATATTGCTTATAGGTCCAATGATTCGAATTTTTGTTTTGACATGGAGATGTAATCCATATTGAAGTCTGTATTCTTTGATCTTCTGCAGCAAATGCTTCAAGTCCTCCTTACTTTCAACAAGCAATGTTGTATCATCTGCATTAACCCAGGATGTTAGTGAATCTTTCTCAAATCCTGGTACCACATCTTTCTTCAAACAGTCCAGCTTCTCAAACAGTTCGCTTAGCATACAGATTGAATAGGTATGGAGAGAAGACCCTGACACACACTTTTCTTAATTTTAAAACATGTAGTGTTCCCTTGCTCTGTTTGCACAATAGCCTCTTGGTCTAGGTTTAGGTTTCACATGAGCATAATTAACTGTTCTAGAAATTCCCATTCTTCTCAATGCTAACAATAATTTGTTATGATCCACATAGTCAAATGCCTTCGCATAGTTATAAAAGCATAAATAAACATTTCCCTGGTACTCTTTGCTTTCAGCTAGGATCTATCTGACACCAGCAACGATATCCCTGGTATTGACGCCTCTTCTAAACCCAGCTTGAACTTCTGGCAGTTCTCTATTTATTGTTCTTGGAATTTTTTTAATGAAAGTATCTTTCTGTTTCAAGGAACTGAGTTGACAAATTTTTGAAACACAAATCATTCTAATATCAGGTAACATTTATTAGTCAGATAATACAGGGTTGAGATGCTTAGAATAGTTCCTTGTAAAAAATGAATGATACCTGTGAAGCTCAATATCAAGAAGACAAAGATTCTCACCACTGGGCCAATTAGCAGCACCATGATAGATGGAGAAGAGATTGAGGCTGTTAACAATTACAGCTTGCTCAGCTCCACAGTCAACACTCTTAACATCAGAAATCAGGAAAATAAAAGATGAATTGTACTGAGAAAATCTGCTGTCAGACACCTCTCCAGAGTACTGTGAAGCAACAATATCAGTCTAGAGACGAAGGTGCACCTGATCCAGGCCCTAGTCTTTGCAATTACTTGCTATGCATCAGAAAGCTGTACAATGAGTTTAGTTGTGGTGCTGGAGAAGAGTCTTGAACATACCATAGACAACCACAAAAACAAATAAGTCTGTCTTGGAGAGAGTGAAACCAAGATTCTCTTTGGAGGCTAGAATTTTTGAAGCTCCATCTCATATACTTTGGGCACAAGGCCAGGAGAGACCACTCCTTGGAGAAGGACATCATGCTTGGAATGTTGGTGGGACAGCACAGGAGAGGAAGATCCCGGATGAGATGGATTGACACAGTAACTGGGGCAATGTGGGTTGATGTGTCAGAGTCAGTGAGACTGGCTCAAGACAGGGCAGAATTCACAGCTGTTGGGCTTAGGGTCTCTGAATCACAGACAACTCAGCGGCACATAACAACAACAACAATAAACCTGCAAAATAATCCTGAAGATATATTTTTAATGTTAATGTGATATAAATATGTTAATATTCTTTTTCTTAAAAAGGCTTATTGTTATTGCTAGGTGTCCTGGAGTCATTTACAACACATAGCAACCCTATGAACAACAGATTGAAACTGTGCTCTAATCCTGTACCATCCTCACAATCTCTGACATGCTAGAGACCATTGTTACAAGTACTGTGTCAATCCATCTTGCTGAGTCTTTAATTAGTCCTCCACTTTTCCAAGCATGGTATCTTTTCCCAAAGACTGGCCCCTCTTGGCAACAATACCCGAAGTATAATGAAGAGAGAAGTTGCACCACCCTTGCCTCTAACGAGCACCCTAGTTGCATTTCCTCCAAGACTGATTTGTTTGTTTTTTTTGACAGTTCATGGTATATGCAACACTCTTTGTCAACACCACAGTTCAAAGGCATCAATTTTTTTTATGGTCTGCTTTATTCATTGTCCAGCTTTCTAATGCATATAACATGATTTAAAATTGCATGCCTTAGATCAAGTATACCTTAATCCTTAATGTCTTTGCTCTCTCTTTAGCACTTTGGACAGTTCTTTACAGCAAATGTTCCAAATGCAACATGTCTTTTGATTTTTTTTTAATTTATTTTATTTTAGTGAACGTTTACAGAGATTTTGGATTTCCATTCATTCATTGTTATACTATTTTCTCTACATCCTCCCCCCAGTTCATTCCTCTCTCTTTTTTTCCCTTGAAAGTCTGTTTTAATTGTCCCATTGCCACAGTGCTTGTCAAAACCAGCTCTGATTAATCTTCTTTGTCAGTGTGTCCTTTGCCATTCCCTATGACTCCTCCCTGAGAGAGATTTCACCCTGATTCAAAAGGGGATGGCGTATTCTCTTAGCTACTTCCTGCTGAAAAGGGACACTGTAGGTTTCAGGGTGAAGATCTTCTCTCACTACTCTAAAGGGCCCCTTTGGCAATAGGAAACACATAGACTATTGTGGAGATTGATTTTGGAATTTAGATGCACTGTTATCAGTTGTGCTTAGCCATACATGTTCATATCCTTGAAGATGCATCATGGAACTGTTGTAGCCTAGAAGACACAAATTTAACCAACAAGTTAAAAGTTGCAGGGCATATCTCATATTTTTTATTTTCAGCAGTCAAGCAGAATTACGTCATGTGAATAATGCAGGTTGTACGTGAGCGTTTCTCTGATCTAGATGTCATATCGTAGTGTCCAGCTTCTCACGTGAGTTGCTCAGCATACAGTTTGAATACTTAGCGATAAAGTATACAACTCTTACATATGCATTTCTTGATTTTAAACTATGAAATATTCCTTTGCTCTGTTTTCATGACAGCATCTTGGTCTAGGTCTAGGTTCACATGAGCACAATTCTGGGATTTCCATTCTTCTCAAAGTTGGCCAAAGTTTTTTTAACAGCTGTGAACATAGGTGGAAACAAGAAAGATGAAATCCTTAACAATTTCAATCTTTTCTCCATCTATCATAATGTTGCCTATTGGTCCAGCAGCAAAGATTTCTGCTTTCTCAATGTTGAAATATAACCCATATTGAAAGCTGTAGTCTTTAATCTTCTACAACAAGTGGTTCAGTCTTATTGTCTCTTCAAGCAAATTTGTGTTATCTGCATAACGCTGTTGATGAATCTTCCTTTAAACCTGATGCCACATTCTTTTTAATATAGTCTAGCTTCCTGAATTATTTGCTCAGCATACAGACTGAATAAGTATGGGGGAAAGAATATAACCCTGACTTGCATCTTTCCTCTTATATCTTTCCTGTAGTCTAAATAAAATTCGGTCATCTTAAATCTTCTCTATGTGTATAATTTGTCTCTCTCCTTTCTGTCCTTGCTCATATCACATGCACATTCATTGTCTTTGAGTTGGAACCTACTCATAGCTAATCCTCCATCAAGTTCCGGATGCTGTAAATCAGATGGAATTGACATAAGCCCATTCTTTCTCACTCAGAGAAACTGGTGGATTCATACCACCTACCTTTGGGCTGGCAGCACAAATCCTTACTCATTAAGCCACCAGAGCTCCCTTGCTCTCATACACACACATTTTACACATGTAACTATCATCTTGGAATACAGAATAAAGCCTAACATAGCATTCAAATTAACTTTCTACTCCTATCTAAAGTACTTTCAGTCCCTGCTCTTCTGAGAAGGGATCCTTGGTGGCCTAGTGGCAAGAAGCTGTGCTACAATCCCTAAGGCATATGGTTTGAGACCACCAGCTGCTCCACAGGAGAAGGATGGGCAATCTCCTCCGTGCAATTAACTGCCTCTGACAAGAATTTCAAGGGTGCTTTCTCAGGCCAAGAAAAAGACAACAGAGGAGTCTATGGGAGACCCATTCTCCACTGCTTTGGGGCTCCTCTGACACAGGAACCAATGGGATAAGAGAGGCACACTGCCTCCCCAAATTGCAATGCTTTAGCTGCAGGTGCAGTGTTTTTCCACTCAAAAAAGCCAAAAAACAAAGAGAAAAACCCTGGGATTGAGCTGGTGGTCCCTCTTGAATGAGTAAATGTGTCTTATTCTTTTCCTCCTTTCTTTCCTTTGCTCTGGCATTGGGGCTGATAATGGGGATAGGCACAGCACTGGAAGAATAAGCAGCCTTTCTTTGCAGAGTTCTTTAATCCCAATTGTACATCATCCCCTCATGACACACCCTTTGGATACAGGTTCTTTCAGCTCTGGTATTGCACATCTAAACACTTACTCACCATGTCAAGTTGCTCCAGCACCACATCAACAGTCCTTCCTCCCTGACTTCGGATGTGTTATCAGAAGGGGCCAGTCCCTGGAGAAGGACATCGTGCTTTCTCCTTGGAGGCTAAGATTTTGAAGCTCTGTCTCACATACTTTGGGCATGTGGCCAGAAGGGACTGAATCTTGAAGAAGGACATCATGCTAGGAAGGGTAGAGGGACAGCACAGGATAGGAAGACCCTGGATGAGGTGGATTGATACAGTAATTGGGGCAATGGGAGAGGTGAATCAAAGTCAGTGAGACTGGCTCGGGACAGGGCAGGCTTCAGAGCTGTTGTCCATTAATGAGTCGCAGGTGATTTGATGGCACATAACAGCAACATATAAAAACGTCAGATAATGAGGAATTGGTATATATTTCAAATAAACACTTCATGGATTGATACAGTAATTGGGGCAATGGGGGTTGGTGTGTTGGAATTAGTGAGATTGGCTCAAGACAGGGAATGGTTCAGAGCTGCTGTACATAGGGTCATTATACATAGCAGATGACGCAACGGTACATAAAAACAATGACATACTATGACAGGTTTGGAAACAAGAGTGACATCCCTTCCTAAACAACATGCCTCCAGAAACTCTATGAATTTTGATAAACGTCAATGATTGTAGAGGGCCTTCAGACCTTTTGTTTCTAGGGTCACTATGAGTCATGCTTGACTCAAAGGCAATCAACAATAACAACAACAAGCACTTCACATAAAAACAATAGAGATTATAATTATAAACACTAAAATGCAGAAATGGTCACCCTCTCTAATAAGTGAGGACATTATCATTAAAATAACAACGAAATATCATTTTATAGCTGTTCAATTTAAAATTGAAATTTTCAGACTAGTGAGGTAGTACATTTGTACCTTCAGAGACTAAATGACTATAATAATTCATTGAAAAGAATAACATGCTAAAGAACTATAAAAATATTATATCCTTTGATTTAGTTCTAGTTCCATAGATTTCTTCCAAATGATGGTTCAAATATTGTAACTAAACTTTCAAAACTATATGCATAAAGGTTTCATGGCAAATATTTTCGTATCAAAATCAAAACCCTGATTTATGTACCTTATAGTTTAGAAATAGCTAAGTAAGCAATGTTCCACATAGTGAATGAAATAAAATCATGATAATAAAAATGATGACAGATTGGCGTTTTTACATTCATTCATTTATGCACATTTTCCTCCCTCTCCTCCTTGTAAGGCTATTAATTGTCATATATAGCGGTTTCTAATCATTCCTGTCTTTCAAAATGTCCTACCTTTCACCCCATTCCTGGAAGTATTTATTATCTATCCACTTTCCTCACTCATCCCTCCTTCCTTGACTCAATTCTATTATTCCAATAATGGGCTTATGCAGTATTTGTCCCAGAGATATTTCGCTCAGCATGACACCTTCCAGACTCATCCACATTTCTTAGTGTCTCATCAGTTCATTCTTTTTCAAAACTGTATAGTATTCTATTGTGTAAATGTACCACCTGAGCTGTTTCCATCTTTTTTCTATTGCAAATAATACCACAATTAATATGAGTGGGTATAGATCTGTTTGTGTCACAGCTCTGATTTCTTTGGAGTATATTCTCACTAATGAGATAGCTGGGTCAAATAGTGTTTCTATTTCCAACTTCCTGAGGAAGTTCCAGGCTGCTCTCCATAGTAGTTATACCATTTTACATTCTCACCAGCAGTATATGAAAGTTCAATCTCTCTGGATCTTTGCCAGCATTTGTTATTTGCTACCCTGTTGAACTTTGCTATTGTTGATGGGGTGAGATGATCCTTGTTGAGAAGAGATTGATTGGGGGGGGGGGTATTAGGAATGCAAATATAGTGTTTTTCTTTTATTTATGGTTCCATTTTAATTTTTTTATTTTATTATTTTCTCTGTGTGTACCATCAAATTGGATCTGACTGGCACAGGAGGTGATGAGCCCTCCTTCTCCGGCAGAGCACCTGGTGGATTCGAACCACATATCTCTGGGATTGCAGTGCAGCTTCTTGCCACTAGGCCACCAGAGCTCCCCTATTTATGGTTCCATTTCAAAGCTCTTAGGCTATTAGGATAGGTAACATCTGTGACAGTCAACGTGTGCATCAATTTGACTACCCTTGATTTTCAGTTTGGCAGGTATGATACAGTCATTCTTTTGATGTTATCTGATATAATGCAATCACATCCATGAAAAGACTTCCTCTAAGCACCCTGTCAGTTGAAAGGGAGTTTCCTCGGGGTTGTGGCATACATCAACCATAAATAAACATTTGTTTTCCACATGTAAATGTTCTTATAAAGCTCACTTGCTTTGTGCTCAGTGGGCAGCCTACATGACTCAGCCAAATGTGGGTGATGTAGGTCGATGTGTGTGGTTGCAGAGACTGCTGAACAATGGGCCAGGAGACTACATATTGAGAGTATTGATTATTGGTTGTAGATTGTTGATGATCAGCTGTTGACACAGCTAAATTAGGTTAAATATAGTGCCTCTAGCGAACATCCAGGGTCTTCCTCTCTTTCATTGTTCCTCTACCCTTCCAAACATGATGTTCCTCTCCTAGGATTTGTCTGTCCCTTCTTGCAAAACACCCAAAGTATGTCAGATGGAGCTTCAAAATCCTTGCCTCCAAGGAGCAGCCTGGTTTCACCCTCTCAAGGAAAGACCTCTTTGTTCTCTTAGCAGTCCTCCAGTACCACAATTCAAACACATCAATTCTTTCTCTATCCTCCTCAGTTATTGTCCAGCTCTCTGATGCATAGCAAGTAATTGAGAAGACCATGGCCTAGATCATACACACCTTAGTCTCCAGACTGACATCATTGCTCTTCAGTACTGTAGAGAGTTCCCTGACAGCAGATTTTCCCAGTGTAACTTGTCTTTTGATTTCCTAACTGCTGGTGTTAAGAGTGTTGATTGTGGAGCCAAGCAAGCTGTAACTGTTAACAACCTCAATCTCTTTTCCTTCTATCATGGTACAGCCAATTGGACCAGTCGTGAAAATCTTTGTCTTCTTGATGTTGAGCTTCAATCCATATTGAAGATTACAGTCTTTGACCTTCTATAGCAAATTCCTCCAATCCTCCTCAGTTTTAGCAAGTAAGGCTGTATCATCTGCATATCGCAGGTGGTTGACGAGTCTGCCTCCAATCCTGATACCACATTCCTGTTCATAGAGCCCAGCCTCTCAGATGATCTGTTCTACATAGAGAATGAAAAGGTAAGGTGATAGGATGCATCCCTGGTATATAACTTTCCTGATTTTGAACTATGCATTGTTTCCTTGTTCTGTTCTGATGGTTGGTCCAAGTATAGGCTTCACAGAAGCACAGTAAAGTGTTCTGGGGTTCCTGTCCTTCTTAGTTAGCCACCATTTGTTGGGATCCACACAGTCAAATGCCTTTGCTTAGTTAATGAAACATAGATAGACATTTGTCTGGATGAGATGGATTGATTCAGTGGCTGGGGGGAATAGGGATAGGTATGTCAGATAAAATTAAATTGGCTCAAGATAGAACAGAGTTCAAAGCTATTATACATAGCTTAAAAAAAAAAGCTATTATACATAGCTTGCTATGAGTCAGAGTCAACTCAACAGCACATATCAGTTGTGTTTCCATGTTGTTGTTTTTGACATTGTTCTAAGGTTTAATTAAGTATGACTTACAGTAACCCTCTGAACTGCTAAATGAATACTGTCCTATCCCACGCCATACTCACAATCTCTGACACACTCAAGCCCATTACCTCAGTTACCAGATGAACCCACCTGGTCTAAGGCCTTCCTCTTTTTCACCACTTCCACCTTCCTAAGCATAATATCCTTCTCCAAGGAATAACCTCTCCTAGTAACATGCCAAAGGATGTGAGATGAAGTTTCACCATCCTTGCTTCAAAGGAGCCTTCCGGCTACATCTTCTCTAGGATGTATCTGTTTGCTCTTTTGGCAGTCCATGGTATCTTCAGCAATCTTCTCCAGTACAACAGTCAAAACATCAGTTCTTCTGTCATTCTTATTCATTGTCCAGCTCTCAGGTGCATAGGAACTGACTGAAAAGACCATGGCATCAAACTGGTATCATTACTCTTCAAAAATTTGGAGAAGTCCCTGACTACAGACTTTCCCAGTTCCAATTAACTTCCTGATATCCTTACTGCTGATACCAAGTATATTGATTGTGGATGCAAATAAGATGAAATTGTTGGCAGTCTCTAACCTTTCATCATAACATTGCCTATTAGTCCAGTTGCAAGGATATTTGTTTTCTTGACATTGAGATGTGATCCATATTGAAGGCTGCAGTGCTTCATTTTCTTTTTTTTCATTTTATCTTAATATTTTTTAATAATTTTCAGCTAACAGATGCTGTCATGGATGTGCTCGCCAAGTTGTGCCAAAGAAATCTGGAGAACAACCACTTGGCCAACTGACTGGAAGAGATCAATATTTATTCCCATCCCAAAGAAGGGCGACCCAACTGAGTGTGGAAACTACAAAACAATATCATTGATTTCACATGCAAGCAAGATTCTACTGAAGATTATCCAAAAACGACTGGAACAGTACATCAGCAGAGAACTGCCAGAAGTCCAGGCTGGGTTTAGAAGGGGTCATGGTACTAGGGATATTGTAGCTGATGTTAGATGGATCTTAGCTGAAAGCAGAGAATACCAGAAGAATGTCTGTGTTTCATTGATTATGCAAAGGCATTTGACTGCGTGGATCATAACAAACTGTGGCTGACTCTGAGAAGAATGGGAATCCCAGAACATTTAATCGTGCTAATGCAAAATCTATACTTGGACCAAGAGGCAGTCATCAGAACAGAGCAGGGCAACACTGCATGGTTCAAAATTGGGAAGGGTGTATGCCAGGGGTGTGTCCTATCTCCATACCTTTTCAACCTGTATGCAGAGCAGATTATCCGAGAGGCTGGGCTCTATGAGGAGAAGCGTGGCGTTAGGATTGGTGGACGATCTATCAACAATCTGCGTTATGCAGATGACACAACCTTGCTCGCTGAAACTGAGGAGGACCTCATGCACTTACTGCAGAGGGTCAAGGACTGCAGCCTTCAATATGGACTGAGGCTCAATGTCAAGAAGACAAAAATTCTCACCACTGGACCAATAGGTAGCATCAGGATGGATGGCAAAGAGATTGAGATTGTTCACAGCTTCAGTTTGCTCGGCTCCACGGTCAACACTCTTGGCACCAGCAGCCAGGAAATCAAAAAACGTACTGCGATGGGAAAGTCTACGGTTAGGGACCTCTCCAGAATACTCAAGAGCAACAGTGTCTCTCTGGAAACTAAGGTTTGCCTGATACAGGCCATGGTTTTTGCAATCACTTGTTATGCATCAGAGAGTTGGACAATGACTAGGGAGGATAGAAGGAGAATTGACGCCTTTGAGCTGTGGTGCTGGAGAAGAGTATTGAATGTACCATGGACTGCCAAGAAAACAAACAGATTCATCATGGAGAGGATTAAACCAGGCTGTTCCTTGGAGGCAAGGATTCTGGGGCTTCGTCTGACATACTTTGGACATGTTGTAAGGAGAGACAGGTCTTTAGAGAGGGACATCATGCTGGGTAGAGTAGAGGGACAGCGCAGGAGGGGAAGACCCTCTGTGAGGTGGAATGATTCAGTGACTGGGGTAATCGGGATGGGTGTGTCAGAGGCAATGAGATTGGCACAGGATTTAGGGCTGTTGTACATAGAGTCGCTATGAGTCACAAATGACTTGACGGCACATAACAACAACAATAACAATGAACATTTATAGAGATTTTGGATTTCCATTCATTCATTGCTGCACTTCTCTCCCCACCCAGCCCTCCCCCCCATTTTCTTTAGCACATGTTTCAAGTCCTCCTCACTTTCAGCAAGCAATGTTGTATCATCTGCATAATGATGGTTATTGATGAGTCTTCCTCCAATCCTGATGTCACATTCTTCTTCACAGAGTACATTTTCTTGAATAATTTGCTCAGTGTACAGATTAAATAGGTATGGAGAAAGGATGCAACCATCATGCACACCTGTCCTAATTTTAAGCCGCTCAGTGTTCACACAAAGTCTCTTGGTCTAGGTATAAGTCTGGCATGAATACAATTAAATGTTCTGGAATTCCCATTCTTGTCAATGTTAGTTATGATACACACACAGTCAAATGCCTCTGCATAGTCAATAGTATTATAAACCAGATAAGGATGAAAATATAATATTCATTGGGATTAATGTTTTAAAAAGCAGTGTACACATATCCATTCAAGCTACAACAATGGCTCTTCAGGAGCAACAGAGGAAAAAGTTGAGTCAGGAACAGGAAGAAGTCTTTGAATAGGTGGAAAATTACCTCAATAAACTATAGCTCTCTTTGCCATAAGATTAGAAAAACTAGGTGGTGACCCACTACCACTACTGAAGATTTGGATCAAAGACTCTATTAAATAATTCTGATCAAAAGAGAGAAAATACAAGATATAATATCAATTTCTCATGGACTCTAAAACTTCCAGTTAAAAAGGATAGATGAACTTCCAAAACTATTTCCTCTAAATAAACTTTAAAACTTAAACCAAAAATGTCTTCTGAGTTCCTCTTAAAATTGAGCAACAGTTTAGCCTAACTAATGAAAAAAGAGATATATCATCAGCATTGTGTTCTTTTCAGAACTATGTATAATGGATCAAATGGAAAGCAGCACCTTGAAAACTAGATAGAAAACTAGAGGACACCACCAGATGCTCTGCCAGGAAAGGAGGGACAATCACCTCCTGTACCACTCAGATCTGATTTGACGGTACACTCACACAAAAATAATAAAATTGTTAAAAAAAAGAAAACTAGGAGACAGTGAATTTATATTAATGGAGAAGGAACAATTTGGAAAAGGAGAGTGAGAGTTGGCACAACTTGAAGAATGTAATCAATGTCACTGAATTACTCATATAGAAACTGTTGAGTTGATATATGTTCTGCTGGGAAAATCCTCAAGAACAACAAAAATAAAATCTTTTTTAAAATATCAGACAAGCCCTTATAAAATTTAAAAGGGCTCAAGAAAATTACAGTGTACCATTTTTAATAACAGAGTTAAGCACATACTTATAACTCAACAATCAAACTTCTATGAACTGAACATAAGTGAAAACATAAGTTTACACAATCATTAGCACAGAGATATTTATAGTGGTTTTATTTATAGTATTCCAAAAGTGAAAGCAACCCAAATGTCCAACAACTGGTGAATGAATAAACAAATAGTGAAGCATCCACTCAATAAAATATAACTCAGTAACACATGTCCAACCAAATATTGCAAATGTCCAACTGGTGAATAATAAACAAGTAGTGATGCATCCACCCAATGAAATACAGCCCAGTAACAGAAAGAAGCAAGCTACTGATACATGCAATAACATGATGTTGTTGCTGCTGCTGTTGTTATTTGTGCCATTAAGTTGCCTGCAACTCATAGCAACCCTATGTACAATTACCCTAAACCCTGCTCTATCCTGTGCCAATCTCACTGTCTCTGACACACCCATCCAATTACCCATCACTGAATCAATCCACCTCATAGAGGGTCTTCCTCTCCTGCACTGTCCCTCCACACTCCCAAGCATGATGTCCTTCTCCAAGGATAGCTCCCTCCTTGCAACATGTCCAAAGTATGTCAGATGAAGCTTCAGAATCCTTGTCTCCAAGGAGCAGCCTGGTTTAACTCTTTCTTGGATGAACCTGTTCGTTCTCTTAGCCTCTGGTATATTCAATACTCTTCTCCAACATCACAGTTCAAAGGCATCAATTCTCCTTCTATCCTCCCTAGTCATTGTCAGCTCTCTGACACATAGCAAGTGACTGCAAAGACCATGACCTGTATCAGGCACACGTTAGTCTCCAGGCGAAACTATTGCTCTTCAGTACTTTGGAGAAGTCCCTAACAGGAGACTTTCCCATTGCTATAGGCCTTTTAATTTCCTGGCTGCTGGTACCAAGAGTGTTGACTGTGGAGCCAAGCAAACTAAAACTGTTAACAATCTCAATCTCTTTACAATCCATCCTGATGCTGCCAATTGGCCTAGTGGTGAGAATCTTTGTCTTCTTGACATTGAGCCTCAATCCATATTGAAGGCTGCATGTCTTGATGTTCTGCAGCAAGTGCTTCAGGTCCTCCTCAGTTTCAGCAAGCAGGGTTGTGTCATTGGCATAACACAGACTGTTGATAGATCTTCTACCAATCCTGATGCCACATTTCTCCTCACTGAGCCCAGCCTCCCAGATAATCTGTTCTGCATATAGATTGAAAAGGTATGGAGAGAAGATACATCTCTGGCATACACCCTTCCCAATTTTGAACCAAGCAGTGTTCACTTGCTCTGTTCTAATGACTAACTACCTCCTGGACCAAGTGTAGGTATTGCATTAGCACTATCAAGTGTTCTGGGATTCCCATTCTTCTCATTCTGAAAGTCAGATAACTAGACCAAAAACCAGAAAGCCTATAGTAAGTGGTTTCCAGGGTATGGAGGATAGTGAGACGATAGAATTGCCTATAATATTGATCATCATACTATGAACAGATTAAACTATCTATAAAGATAAAAATAGAGACAAATATCCTATATCTTCTTTTATTTTTTCAAGTAATTTATTTCATAGAGGGGAAGACCCTCTATGAGGTGGATTGATTCAGTGGGGTAATCAGGATGGGTGTGTCAGAGGCAGTGCAATTGGCACAGGATAGAGCAGGGTTTAGGGCTGTTGTACATAGGGTAGCTATGAGTCGCAAGCAACTCGACAGCACATAACAACAACAATTTATTTCATAATTCTACTACTCGTGTTTATTTGACAAATGTATTCCTATATTTTAAATATCCACTGCAGTGGGATCTATCCCAGTGTCCCTTCATTAGTTTCTGAAGTTGTAAATTTTTACAAGAAACTGCCCCATCTTCCATTTGTAGATCAGTAAGTGGATTTGAACCACGGACCTTTTGGTTATTGACGCAGGACATAATGCACTAGCCACCAGAGCTCAATATCTCTATCATTGCTGTTAAGTCAGACTAGACTCATAGCTAATCCTTCAGCTGGTTTTTCACTGTGGCTTAGTGGTAAACAATTGTGCCGCCAACCTAAACACACAGGATTCAAATCCACTAACTGCTCTGCAGAAGAAAGAGAATCTCCTCCCATACAATTGATTGCCTCTGAAAACTCTCTGGAGGACCAGCTATGAATTGTTAACTCAACTGTACATAACAAAAACAAATCACATGGGAGGAGATATTGTTATTTGACCTTGGAGTCAGAATTAGCTCAGTGCTGACCCTCCAGTCGGTTTTCAGACTCTCTAAATCCATAGGAGCAAACTGCCCATCTTTCTCCCCAGGGGCAGCTGTTGGATTCAAACCACTTGCCTTCGGGTTGACGACTCCTTACCCCTAGGCCACCATGAGTCTATGTATTTTTTTTCCCAATGGTAATTAAACCAACTGTCTTATTGATTTGGGAATTGGATGCCGACTCTCTGGCTTCTTCAAAGTCTATGTATTTGTAAAACTCCTCCATCTATACACTGAAAGTCATTCATTTTACTGTGTTGAAATTGGTGTTGTGTACCCTCAAGTTGGAACTCACCCATGGCTGACCCTGTGGCAGGTTTTCAGAGAGAGTTAATCACATGAGAGGAGATTACCCACTCTCAATATAAAAAAATAAAAGTTTTTTTTAAAAGATAATTCCTGTACATCCATGTTTATTGCGGCTTTGTTCAAAATAGTAGCTGGAAACAACCAAAGTGCCCATCCACAAACGAATGGATAGAGAAGCTCTGGTGTATTCACACAATGGAATACTACACTGCATTGAAAAACAAGGAACTCATACAATATTATACAAAATGGATGACCCTGGAGGATATTATGCTGGGTGAAATATCTCAGTCACAAAAGGACAAATATTGTGTAGGGTCACTGTTATAAAACGGGATTGACATGGGGGCTAGGGAGAATCTAAGAAAAGAGGGGATAAATAATCTACGTGGCATTTAAACAGATGAGGGAAGAACTGTATAAAAGGAATATATGATTAGGTATTATTGGCATGACAAAAATCCAAAATAATAAAGTGCATAGTAAAGTGGTCTGGGTGGGATTAGGGGTCTGTATAACAATGAAACTTATACTTGGACCAGGAGGCAGTCGTCAGAACAGAGCAAGGGAACACTGCATGGTTCAAAATTGGGAAGGGCGTACGCCAGGGATGCATCCTAT
>NW_006399818.1:5992787-5994536 GCF_000299155.1 Elephantulus edwardii
ATTGGCACAGGACAGAGCGGAGTTTAGGGCTGTTGTACATAGGGTCGCTATGAGTGGCAGGCGACTCGACGGCACATAACAACAACAACAACATAACAATGAATAAAACATGAACTGGTGGGGGAGGGGAGACAGAAGGGAAATGTGCAACAATGAATGAATGGAAACAATTGGAAAGTTCTTTATCAACTTTCATTAAAATCTAAAAAAAAAGTACTTTGATAAATAAATACGTAATTTTTTAAAAAAGATAACGCCAACAAGTTTCCTGGCTGGTTTGGTGGTGGTGGTTTTGTTTTGGGAGTCCCTCTCCCCCACTGCGTAATGCTAGGGATTGGGACTTAGTAGCAGCAACTGAGGATATGCACGTCTGATCTAATATTCAGACTCTCCCTTAGATGAGTTATCTCAAGGTCCTTGCAGAAAAGGAAGTCCAACCCTGGAGCCAAACCAGGTTCTCCAATTCCGCTTCACAGAGAGAAGACTACAGCTGAGCCTCAAATGACCTCTGAATCTACTTCTCAGATGTTTCCAAATTCACTGAATAAAAGAAAATGATTAATCAACAATACCCCATCAAAAAAAAAAAAACCACAATATGCTGTCACATGGATCAGAAAATCACATAACATCAACACTACACTCTAATAGGACAGTTGAAATAATACATGATAAAACAAAAGCTGTACTTTAAAGAGCACATTTCCTTGACTGTTACAGCAATGAGCTGTATTTATGTGATGTTTACAGATATGTGGCTAATTTTTACCAGCATTAGTACATTTTTCTGACCTCTATATCTAAGCAGGTGTGACTGAAGGAAAGATTAGATTACCAGAGAAAAAATTTTGGCTCCACCTAAGACAAAATACAATTAGGTATTGATGGAATAATTTTTGTACCCTAAAACACATTTCTTGGAAAGAATAACAAACTAGGACTTGAAATTACAGAAGAATTAAATGCCCATGTCCTTGGAATTGCAACAATGATCAATAGGTGGCAATAGTTGAACAGACCATAATAAGTCTCCTCTTCTTTTTTTAAGCTTCAAAAATATTAGAACCAAGGCAAGAACTGAGTATAACATCTTGAAATAATATGGCTTGTCCACAATAATTTGTTAATTACATAAGCCGTGACTCCGATTATTTTTAAAAGATTCACATTTTGGCTTCAACTACAAAGGAGTGAAAAGATATTTTTGTGGATAAATCAAGAAAGAATTAGAATGTAGTGTGTAAACTCATTGGTCCTAGTTTCCAAAGGAAAACAAAAGAACTATAAAAGACATTTTTATAGGACTAGGGAAATTTAAATATGGGCTTTTTATTAGATGCTATTGTTGTTGTTGTTGTGTGCCATCAAGTTGGAACTAACCCATAGCTGACCCTCTAGTAGGTTTCAGAGGCAGTTTATTGTACAGGATGAAATTGTTGGTCCTTATCCCATGGAACAGCTGGTAGATTCAAACTCCATGCCTTTGGGATTCTTGCCACTAGGCCACCAGAGTTCCCTAGATGCTAATAGGAGATTTATTAACATTGTTTTATATTTATATAAAAATATTATTGTGGTATGGGCGACTGGAACACGAACGTTGGGAGCAGGGAAGAAGAATCAGCAGTTGGAAAACATGGACTTGGTGACAGAAATGAAGCTGGAGATAGAATGATTGAATTTTGCACAATCAATGACTTATTCATTGCAAATACGTTTTTTAAGAGACATAAACGTAGATTATACACA
>NW_006399818.1:5996574-6008803 GCF_000299155.1 Elephantulus edwardii
ACTCGGGATGGGTTTGTCAGAGGCAATGAGATTGGCACAGGATAGAGCAGGATTTAGGGTCGCTATGAGTCGCAAACGACTCGATGGCACATAACAACAATAACAACAACCCCACTTTCATAAAATATGTGCTGAAATATTATGGAGAAATGCCCTGATTTTCATCATGTACTTTCAAATTGTTGAGAAAGTTGATATATAGATACATAGATATATGAGATAGATAGGTATGCATATGTTATTATTACTGTTGTTGTTGTTGTGTACCGTTGAGTTGTCTGAGACTTATAAGGACCCTGAACAATAGCTCTGCACTCTGCCCTATCACCAATCTGTCTCTAACATACCTGTCCCCATTGCCCAAATCTGTGTCAATCCATTTCATCCAGGGCCTTCCTCTCCTGTACTGTCCCTCCACCCTTCCAAACAGGATGATGTCTTTCTCCAAGGACTGGTCCTTCTGAGCAACATGTGCAAAGTATTTGAGACAGAGCTTCAAAATCCTTGCCTCCAAAGAACAATATATCATCACCCTCTTCAAAATAGTCCTGTTTGTTCTCTTGGCAATCCCTGGTATATTCAGTACTCTTCTCCAGCACAACTCAAAGTGATTGATTCTTCTTCTGTCATCCTCAGTCATTGTCCAGCTCTCTGATGCATAGCAAGTAATTCCAAAGACCATGGCCCAGTTCAAGTGCACCTTAGTCTCTAGACTGACATCTATGCTCTTCAGTGCTCTAGAGAGGTGCACAACAGCAGATTTTCCTAGTGCAATTTGTTGTTTGATTTCTGACTGCTGGTGCCAAGAATGTTGAAGTTGTTAACAATCTCAATCTCTTCTCTGTTTATCATAGTGATGTAAATTGGCCGGTGGTGAGAGTTTTTGTTTTCTTGATGTTGGGCTTCTATCCATATTGAAGCCTGTAGTTCTTGACTTTCTGCAGCAAAAGCTTCAGGTCCTCTTCCATTTTGGCAAGTAAGGTTGTTGCTGAATCTTCCTCCAATTCTGATGCCACTTTCCTCCTCATAAAGTGCATAAAATGGAATGATCTGTTCCAAATATAGATTGAAAAGTTGCAGAGATAGGATGCATCCCTGGCATACACCTTTCCTGATTTTGAACTATGTATTGTTTCTTTGCTCTGTTCTGATGACTGCCTCCTGATCCAAGTATAGATTTTACAGGAGGACAATTAGGTGTTCAGGGATTCCCATTCTCATCAAGGGTAGCCACCATTCGTGTGATCCACACAGTCAAATGCCTTTGAATAGTCAATGAAACACAAATAGGCATTCTTCCAGTACTCTCTGCTTCCAGCCAAGATCCATCTGACATTGGCTACAATGTCCCTAGTGCCACAGCCTCTTCTAAACTCAGCTTGTATTTCTGGCAGTTCTCTGTTGATGTATTTTTTTGAGTCATTTCTAGATAATCTTCAGCAAGATTTTGCTTGCATGTGATATCAGTGATTGTGATATTGTTTGATAATTTCCATACACTGTTGGATCACCTTTTTTCATGGAATGGGAATAAATATGGATCTCTTCCAGTCAGTTCGCCAAGAAGTTGTCCTCCAGTTTTCTTGGCACAACCTAGTGAGCACATCCAGGTCTACATCTGTATGTTTAACTATGACAGTTGATATTTTGTCAATTCCTGAGGCTTTGTTTTTTGCCATTCCTTCAGAGCAGCTTGAACTTCTTCCTTCATCATCATTGATTCTTGATCATATGTTGTTTCATGAAATTTTTCTCTGTCAGCCAATTCTTTTTGGTACAATGACCTTGTACTCCTTCCATCTTCTTTTAATGCTTCCTGGATCATTCAATATTCTGCCCATAGCATCTTTAAGTATTACTACTCGAGGCTTGAATTGGTTTTCCGTTCCTTCAGCTTAAGAAAGGCTGATTGAGTTGGTCCTTTTTGCTTTTCTGACTCCAGCTCTTTGCACATTTCACTGTAATACTCTGTCTTCTTGAGCTGCCCTTTGAAATCTTCTATTCAGCTTCTTATCCTCTGTGTGTGTGTGTGTGTGTGTGTGTGTGTGTGTGTGTTGTGTAGTTTTTTAATTTTTTTTTCTGTTCTTGTTGTGTACCATCTAATCTGATCTGACTGGCACAGGAGGAGATTGCCTCTCCTTCCCCAGTGGAGCATCTGGTGATTCAAACAACGCTCCTTTGGGATTCAAGTGCCCCTTCTTTGCCACTAGGCCACCAGAGCTCCCCAGCTCCTTAATTTCTTGATTTCTTCTCTTTGTTTTGGCCTCTTGGCACTCTAGTACAATATTCAAGGTCTCTTCTGACATCCATCTCAGTTTATTCTTTTTCATATTTCTTTGTAATGACTTAGTACATTCTTTATGGATGATTATATATATATATAACCTCCCACAGCTCATCTGGTCTTCATTCATTAGCGTGCAAGGCCTCAAATCTATTCTTGAAATGGTTTTTAAATTCAGATTGGGTAGACTCAAGATAAAATTTTTATTCTTGTGGATTTTTTATTTTATTTTATTTAGGTAAAATCTGAACTTGCATATGAGTAGTTTAAGAATCTCATCCAAAATCAACACCTGGCCTAAATTTCACTAAAATACAATGTAGTGAGTGACAGGATAATATCCATATGCTAATAATACAAGGAAAACCTGTTAATACTACTATCATTCAAATATATGTACCAGCAACCAAAGCCAAAGAGGAAGAAACAAAAGATTTCTACCAAATTTTTCAGTCATGCACAACCATGTTTATTGTGGCTTTGTTCACAACAGCAAGGAGTGGGAACAACCTATGTGCCCATCAACAAACGAATGGATAGAGAAGCTGTGGTATATTCACACAATGGAATACTATGCTGCATTGAAAAACAAGGAACTCATGCAATATTATTCAAAATGGGTGACCCTGGAGAACATTATGCTGAGTGAAGTATCTCAGTCACAAAAGGATAAATACTGCATGGTGCCACTGTTGTAAAACAGGACTGACATCGGGGTTGGGGGAAGACTGAGAAAGATGAGTTAAATAATGTATACTGCATTGAAACAGATGAGGGGAAAAACTGTTTAAAAGGGATATATGAGTAGGTGTTTATTTCATGACAGGAGTCCAGAGCAAAGGCAGTGTAGCGGAGTGGACCTGGGGGGAGGGATTGTAAAACAATGAAAGAATTTTTCTTTTACTTTTTCAAGAGGGGAGTGTACCGGGAGGGGAAGAGGAGAAAAGTACAACAATGAATGAATGGAAATCCCAAGTCTCTGTAAATTTTCATTGTAATTAATAATTTAAAAATTAATAAAAGTTTAAAATTTCCAGTTAGAAACTGATCAGACATAAAATCAAGATGCATTAATCATAATGGGTGATTGAAATGCAAAAGTTGGAATCAAGGAAGGATTGGTAGTTGGAAAACACAGACTTGGTGACAGAAAATGAAGCTGGAGTTAAAATGAATTTTTTATTGATATTTTAATGAAAATTTATAAAGAAATTAGGTTTCCAATCATTCATTGTTGCACATTTTCCTCCCTGCCGCCCTCCCCCCAGATCGCTTTTTTTCTTTGGGGAAAAAGTTTTTTCAGAATGAAAGAATTTTTTACAATCAATACATAAAATGGCAACAATACACATGAACCTCACCTGATAGTCTACACAGGATCAAATTTATTATATCTGTGGAAAGAATCGGGAGAAGACATGCATATGTAACTCATAACTACAAATATGTAAATGCACACATGCATATATTTACACATAGAGATAAAGCTAATATGGTTAAATATGACTGTGAATGTACCAATAAAGATATGAGTGTTCGCTGTACTTTTATTTCAATTTTTTGTTATATCTGAAAATTTTTCATAATAGAAAAATAGAGAACAAAAGAATGTAGGAGATATGCATTCTTCTTAATGGTGAGGAAGAAAGACATTCAGTGAAATTATTGGAAATCAAAGGTGAAGAAGAGTTTCTGAGTCTTACGCTTGACACACAGGAGCTCTGGTGGCGCAGTAGTTAAATTGTTTGAGTTTGATAACCAGGTCAGCAGTCTGCACTTAGCAGCTGCTCCAGGGGAGGAAAGCAGGGACGGTGTGCAGCTGTAGAGATACACAGCCTGGGAAACACCCCCCCCCCCCGCCTGTAGGGTCTCTCTGAGTCAGAATCAACAAGATGGTATTGGGCTTGGGGGCTTGAGGTATACTTAGCACCTTGTATCTCCTAGAATCAGATTTGCTTAGGAAATACAGAAAGAAATGCATCATTTTTTCTAAATTTAGTTTATTTTTCATTTCAATGAACATCTACAGAGATTTTGGAATTCCATTCATTCATTGTTGCACCCTTCTCCCCACACAAACCCCTCCCCCCTCCCCCCCCTTTGCTCCTCTCCCTGAAAAGCAAAAGAAAAACTCCCTCATTGGTACACAATCCCCCCCGCACCTCCCCCAACCCCATCCCCTACCCCCAAATATAATCCACTCTGCAACCCTCATTGCGTACTCCTACGATAAAAATAATGCCCTAAAATATAATACTTTTAGACTATTCTCTCCCCCATTCATCATTTTTTTAAAATACTGGTTTATTTACAAAGTTTGCATACATTGTTTTTCACATTGTTTTCACACCAGATCTTTCCCATTTCCTTCACCTCCCATTCCATCTATCAAATTGTGTGACCCTATGATTAATGCCCCCCACACCTGCCCATCTTCAGCCCTCTGCTCCCAAAATGCAGTTATTTTAAAAGATGTACTTCTTTAAAAAAAAAAAAAAAGAACAAGAGTTAAAAAGAAATTCATTGAAGGGTGGGAAGTACCACTGGTTGGTTGATGAGGCCAACTCAGAGCATAAGAGAGAGATGAGTTTCTCTGGAGAATGTTTGAAGCCATAGAGAAAAAACTAAACCAATAGGAAATGGAAATAAGAAAATTTCAAAGTCATGCTAGACGTACAAGGAAAAGGAAAAGATACATATTTCAATGCTATTGTCAATACAAGTTATGCAATGAAATGAGAAGGTGATAATGGGAAGAGTGCCTGGAGCTCAAATATACCTGCTACTAAGGACCAATATCTCCTAAAGCAGCTTGGCGTGATCCCACAAAGAATACCCAGCTTGGAAAACAGAACCCATCGGTAAAACCAGGGACTCACTCTGCACTCAGGGTAACTACAGAACAACACAGTGTCCTCAAAGAACACATGACAGATTGGAAAAAGGAAGGATAATTTTGCTAGAGTAGAATTCTTTAAACCTCATTGTGCAAAATGAGACAGTTATTTTGAAAAGAAACACGGGCCTTGCCTGTTGGTGATGATGGTGTTTGCCACCAACTCGTAGCTGATACTCCAGTGGGTTTTCAGAGGCTATGAATCAATCACATGGAACGACTTTGCCCATCTTTCTCCCACAGAGCAGCATGTGAATTCCAACAGCGTGCCACCGGGTTGCCAGCACAACTCCTTTACCCACCAGTTCACTAGAGCTCCATTAGGTATTATGAATGTGCCAAGAAAACAAGGCTGAGAGTTGCATGAAATTGGAACTTTAAGTCTCCAGGGGTGGGGGTAGGGGACAATGAAACTTACTAAAGGGGATCCAGGCAGTGCATAGCGATATACTGAGACCAGACCTGCACTGAATGTGATGTTTTAGGACGGTGTGAACAGACAAGCTGTATAAACGTTTTAGGCAAAGCCAGAAATCCTTGACTTCATCTCTCATTTATTCAGAGGAAAATGCCAGAGTGAAAAAAAAATATATGGAAGAGAATTCTAGGGGGAAAAGATATATGATGCAGAAGGCGGGGGGAGGGAATAAAGGAATAGGAGGGGGCAATTAAAAAGGAAATCACTCGGATTCATTATAATGCCAGTTCTGTTTATGTAGAGAAGGGAAAGGGGAAAGGAAGAGATTGTACTTTTTTAAAACTCAGATGAAATTTTGTTAAAGAATTAGGGAAACCAGCCAAGGAAGCTGGAATCGCTGGGGCATATGCCATCCAAGGAAAGGGTGGAGCTGGAAGAAGAGGTTTGGTTTCTCTGAAGTATCTGAAGTCGGGCAAGCCCAAAAAAGTGCAAAACCTGAAGAAAAGCAAGGTCTGAAGAAATCACTAAAGAAATAATGATTTTTTAATCTCATCAGGCACCTAGGAGACATCATCAACAGTTTTTAAGTAAGAATCTACTACAGGAGGCAGAATTCAAAGTCCAGTGATGAGCCAACTTCTGTAAAAGGGCAGCTAGAAGGCACTTCCAGCTACATGCAGTCTCTGTTGCATGTATTCATGTCTGCCTGGAACATGAAAGAAACTACAGACAATACAAAAGTGAATCCTCCCTGGACTTTTATGCACATCTTACTAGTTATCCTTCTATTTTTACAATAATGGTCTTATGAAGTATTTGTCCTTATGAGTCTGAGGTAAAGGGGAAAGAGAGAGGGAAGGGGGACAGAGACTGGAGAGAGGAGAAATCATGGGGTCAGAGAGTTTGGTGGGTGGAAGAAGGGGGTAAAGAATTAGGGCAGACCTAGTGGGGTCTGAAAAGACAGGGTGATTGTGTGCATAAGTCAGTGGTGACTAATTTTATATAATGCAGTGGATGGAATGATTTTATAAAACAATGTGATTGAAAGAATGTGTGAAGTACAGTGTACATGAATTAATGTGTACAAATTTTGTATGCTATATATATATATATTTCTTTTCTAAAATACAAAATAAACATAACATTTAAAAAAACAAAATGAGACCCGAACCTGCCTTTGCGGTCCTTGTTCTCAGGTGCTACTTCTCCGGCTAGGACAGTGCACCACAATGACTTGAGTAAATGGATGACAGTGCTTTGAGTGACTCCAAGCAAGTAAGAAAATGGAAAAAGGAGAAACCATTGTGCCCCAGCCACAAGATAGTGAAGAGAAAATCACTGATAAAAAGACTTCAGCAGCCATGGCTAGTTGTGATGCAAAACCAAAATCAATAAGTCGTGCCAAAAAGTGGTCAGAAGAGATCGAAAATTTGTACCGATTTCAACAAGCAGGATATAGAGATGAGATTGAATATAAACAAGTGAAACAAGTTTCTATGGTAGATCGGCCGGAGACAGGCTACGTGAAGAAACTGCAGAGAAGGGACAATACTTTCTATTACTACAACAGACACAGGGAATGTGATGATAAGGAAGTCCACAAAGTGAAAATTTATGCTTATTAGGCTTTCTTCTGTTGTAAAGAAACATCTCTGTTAAAAGGCATTAAAGAGATTTATTAAAGACAATATGTCATTCAAATGGTAAAGTGTGGAAAATTCAGGATCTCAAGCTCCTGAATCCCAGAGAGGAATGTAAATCATCCAAAATTAAAAAGCTGTAAAAGGAACAACAAATGGGATATTGTGGTTGAATACAAGGACTAAGTTCAGTCAAAAGTGGGACAAAAACCAAATGTGGCCTGAGACATTAATGTACCTGGACAATTGATTGTCTAAAAGACCTTGACAACCATTTCTAGATCTCAAAGAGATTCGTGACTATCTTAGAAAAGTGGCATGATGATTACGTGGCAGTTACATTGTAGCATGATGATTATTACATGGCAGTTACTATTGGGATGATTACCAAATATTACCTCCCTCAGAGCTCAGATCTCCTAGAGATCTAACACAAAGAGTTTAATAAAGTTTAACAGATTTACAGTCCAAAAAAAAAAACAAAAACCAAAATGAATACCATCTTTGTAATTTTTTTTTAGATTTCACATATTCTGAGAAATAAGAAAATATTTGTAAATGGATTTACCACATTAATTAGCACCCTTGGGGTCTAGCTCCATAGCTAATCTGTAAAGAATCCCTTGAAGGAGCAGATCCTATATTTCTATTTATTGATCCTGGGCTTCATAGACTCCCAGCCACTGGCAGTTTGTTTGTTTGCTATTGAGTTTTCCTTATTCCTAAATTTTGTTTGTTTTGTTTTCCTGACGTTGAGATGCAATCCATTGTGAAGGCTGTAGTCTCATGTTCTTCAATCAGTGCTTCAGTTCTTCATTTTCTGCAAGCAAGGTTGTGCCGTCTGCATAATGGAGGTTGTTGACAAGTCTTCCTCCAACCTTGAGGCCACACACTTGTTCATATAGTCTATCTTCTTGGATTATTTGTTTATCTTATAGATTGAACAGCCATGAAGAAAGCAAGACCAACAAAGAATTGATGCCCTTGAATTGTGGTGCTGACAAAGAGTATTGAATATCCCATGGAATGCAGAAAAAACAAGCAAAACTCTCTCAAAGGAACTATGTGCTCCTTTTATCCTTTAGGCAAAGATGTTGTTGCTGTTGTTATGTGCTGTTGAGTCACTTGCAATTCATAGTGACCCTATGTACAACAGCCCTAAACTCTGCTCTATCCTGTGCCAATCGCACTGCCTCTGACACACCCATCCCGATAACCCCAGTCACTGAATCAATCCACCTCATAGAAGGTCTTCCCCTCCTGTGCCTGCCCTCCACCCTCCCAAGCATGATGTCCCTCTCCAAGGACCTGTCCCTAGGCAAAGATAGTGCATTTTTTTTCTCATATACTTTGGCCTGAGGTTCAGAATTTCTAGTCCTTGGGGGGAAAAAACAACATTCTGGGAAAGGCAAAGTGGTCAGAGAACAAGACGACCCCCAACAAAATGGATAAACACAGTGACTGTAATACTGGGCTCAAACAACTGTTGAGTTGATGTCATCATTACCCTCCATCAGATTTCCAAAGCTCTAAGTCTTCATGAGAGGAAGCTGCTCACCTTTGTCCTTCAGAGCAGCTGGTGAACTTTTGATCAGCAGACTACCATATCACTCCCCGTGCCATCAATGCTCTTGTGTAAAATATTAAACACCCAAAACTCACTACAGTCAAGCCAGTTCAGGTTCAAGGCAGCCCTCCAGCAGGTTTCCACGGCTGTAAAGCTTAACAAGAGAGGATTGTCCGCCCTGTTCCCTTGGAGCCTTGGAAATCCTATGTGGCAGTTCTACTCTGTTGCGTGTGACTGCTGTGAGCCACAAGTCACTCAACTGGATCCATCAACATGTGGAGAAGTACAAGACTGAAATGAATCATATGTGAAACAAACCAAAAAAAATGACAAATTAGCTTGAAAATATCTATTGGATCCAAGTCATGGAGGGCTTTCAGTGTCAAATGAAGACATTTGAAATTTATTCCATAATCATCAAAAACCTACTGAAGTTATCTATACAGTAGAAAGATGTCAACAGAGGTGAACTACAAGGAAGTCTTCTGGTAGCAAGTGTGAAATGAACAGGAAGAAGAAAATAAATTAGAAGCCTATTGTAACAATCTAAGTAATATATAAGGTGCTCCAGATTTGAAAGAAGAAACAAAGAGAGGATACCAGCTGGTTGGAATTAGGGAGAATTTGGTAGAATGGTGTTCCACAGGAAGTTTCACTGCTAATCCAGAGGCCATACCGCTCTGGCAATGTGGATATAAACAGCTCAGCAGAAGACACATAGACAACCTTCTCCAGTGACATTCACACCGTCAAAAACCCAAGGGAGCGAGCTCTGGGTAGGAAACTGCACTGCAATCCCAGAGGTGCGCGGTTCAAATCCACCAGATGCTCTGCTGAAGAAGGAGGAACAATCGCCTCCTGTACCAGTCAGATCCAATTTGACGGTACACACATGAAATAAATAAAATTTAAAAAAATAATAATAATAAAGATACCTCGGACAAAATACTTCCTCCAATGCTGGATGTTTCCCCATAAGCCCAGTTTTCATACTGGGCAATGAATAAATAGTAAAACCTGTGAAAACTGGAATCTCTCTCTAAGGCAGAAATATGTCAAAGAAGGAAAACACCAATATTTTCCACTAAAGATGATTGGCAGAAAAGTTATAAGACTATATCCAGCTAAACACAAAGCTTTCAAGTCGTGGGAAAATAAAGCAATCCTATCAGTTCCAGCTCTCAGCTGTCTCACTTTGCATCGTTATTTCTAATCTTCTCAGGAGTTCCGAGAGGTTTGTGAGGTTCGTACATGTTTTCTTTTTTTTATTTTTTAAATTTCTTTTTATTTTCTATTGGTCTGCATACAATGAGATTCATAAATTTTAAGGAGCCTGCCTGAAATCAAATAGCTGCTAAGTGACACAGCCAAGATTCTAATCAGCCCAATCTGGCTCCAAAGATCGAGGTCTTGCTCTTACATCACTTAGAGTTTCCTTCCCAAGCCTACATTTCTACATTTTTAAACCTTTACATGTGAAGACAGTGGTGATTCCATGTAAGAATTCTTGACCTGCATGCCAGACACCAGGTGTGTTTGGTTTTTTTTACATTTTATTCTCATTTATTTATAAATTTTGAATACATTGTTTTTCAAAAAAGATCCTTCCCATTTCCTTCACCCCACCCATCCATCGAATTGTACACTCCTATGATTAACACCCTACCCCCCCATCCTCACCCCTCTATTTCTACCCTACCTCCTACCTTAGATCCTCATACTCATTCTACAATAATGGTTTTATGCAGTATTTGTCCTTATGGGACTGAGTTAGTTCACTCAGAGTAATGCTCTCCAGTCCCTTCCAAGTTAGATGTAATTTACAAAATCATTACTCCTGCATGCTGCGTAGAATTCCTTTGTTTGAATGTATCATAATTTCTCAATCCATCCGTTTGTGATTGGACATTTGGGCTGTTTCCATGTTCTTGTGACGGAGAATAATGCTGCTATGAACATTGGTGTACAAATTTCCATTTGTGCCTCAGTGCTCATTTTCTCAGGGTATATTCCCTTGGGAGGGACTGGAGAGCATTACTCTAAGTGAGCGAACTCAGTCCCATAAGGACAAATACTGTATAGGACTATTATTGTAGAAATAACTAGTAAAATGTGTACAAAGACATAAGAGGGGAAACAGGGAGCAGAGGGGTGAGCCTGGGGGTGGGCAGGGCAGTGCTGGTAATCATAGGGTCACACAATTTGATGCATGGAGGGAGGGATGGGTTAAGGAAATGGGAAAAATCCAGTGTGAAAAACAACGTATATGAACATTGTAAGTAAGCCAGTGGAAAATAAAAACTCTATTAAAAAAATGAAGGTTGCTCAAAATTGACTATGAATCAGAATTAACTAGTTAGTTTGGACAGCATTGGGCTGCTAACCTTCCGGTCAATAGTTCAAAACCACCAGCCACTCGTTAAAATATATCCTAAGATTAGATGTGGCAGCCTATTTCCATAAAGATTTACAGCCTTGGGAACTCTAAGAGGCAGTTCTTTTCCTATGAGTCAGAATGGACTTGACAGCAATGAGTTATCACCTTGTTGGTTCACGCCAAGCACTCAGCATGTGAGAGTAATTCTGAATCCTAGCAAATCTGTGCTGCACAGTATTTTCTTATATTCTAACAGTCTCCTAAATGCTCACATCTTCCTTTAATAAACTGTCCCAGGGGACCTAGCACTGTCCAAAAGCAGGTGGTTCCAATCCACCCGCTGCTGCGTGGGAAAATGAGGATGACGACCTCCTCTGATGCGATTTCTCACCTCTGAAAACTCACTGGAGAGTCAGCTACGAGTTAGTTCTAAGGCAACAGGGGGGAGAGAGAGTGTATGTCTCCAAATTTCAGCATCAAATTTACAAAAGACCACGGAACTTTCTTAAAAATGCATATACTTTCCCAAGTCTAAAAGTCTGATTACATCCAGAAGTCATGTCCTTGCTTTTATGAGCGCCAAGATGATAACTTTAAAAAGAAGAAGAAATAAAGGCTCCAGCTGTGATTCACAAAAGGCTCTTCACATTGGTTCCTACTGCTTCACCGCAAGTCACTTCCTGCACTGCTCAGATGTGATTATTTATCAACTGCAAATCACATTCAAGGGTACAGATTACAAAACTTTTTTCAGAACACCAATTCAGCTGCCCAGGCCCTTTAACTTTCACACTCTGCAAAGTTGGTTAAAATAAACAAGCTTTGAGTATTTGAAGGTTGAAGAAAAAGGAGCTCAATGTACTCATACATATTCTATTAAAAATCTACTACTGAAACAACTATAAGATATCATCTCACCACAGTCAGAATAGCAAAATTTAACAGAACAAATTTAACAACAAATGCTGGTGAGGTTGTGGAGAAACTGGAACCCTTATTCACTGTTGGTGGGAGTGTAAAATGGTGCAACCACTGTGGAAGGCTGCA
>NW_006399818.1:6010823-6011602 GCF_000299155.1 Elephantulus edwardii
ATCCCCCCCCGCACCTCCCCAAACCCCACTCCCTACCCCCAAATATAATCCACTCTGCAACCCTCATTGCATACTCCTACGATACAAATAATGCCCTAAAATATAATACTTTGTATAAGCACAATCAAGTGTTCTGGGATTCTTATTCTTCTCAGAGAAAGCCACAGTTTGTTGTGGTCCATACAGTAATACTGTCATTTAAAAATAATATGTAAATGGTTGAATAAAAAATCAATTTGCCTTGTAATCTTTTACACAAAACATAATAAAATTATCTATAATAAAGAGGTTACTTTTTTAAGTAGTTAGTCCCTAGATACAGGAGAAAGGTGGGCAATCTCCTCCCGTGCGATTAACTGCCTCTGACAACTCACCAGAGGGTCAGCTATGGGTTGGTTCGGGCCCTGTGGTACACAATGACGACGACGAACAGGTATTAGGTAGATGGTTTGTTTGTAGGGTTTTTTAAATATTGAAGGGCACTTGGAGACATTTAACTTTTTTCCTGTCAGTAAGTTTTTATAGGGTCAAATTAATAATCTTTAAAGGCAATGCCTAAGTGGGAGCAGAAAATGGGACATAAGGGCACAAAACCATAAGCCTCTCTCTGTAAGGGCCAGAGAGAGTAAGAATAACACAGCCCTTCTCCACCCCAGAGCAGAAAACAGATCAAAACTCTATACCCCAACAACACCAAAAAGAACTCAACACAATGATAGCAATAAAACCTAACCTTTCAATAGTCACACTGAACGTGAATGGTTTAAACGCACCACTGA
>NW_006399818.1:6023921-6024875 GCF_000299155.1 Elephantulus edwardii
GGTATTCTCAATACTCTTCTCCAGCACCACAGCTCAAAGGCATCAATTCTCCTTCTATCTTCCTTGGTCGTTGTCCAACTCTCTGATGCATAACAAGTGATTGAGAAGACTTTAGTTATTTCTAAAAAGCAGACATTGGATAGGAGAAATCTGAAGAGTCAAGAGAAGGCATTTTTCTTTCTCATTCTTACTTTTCATTTATTTTTTTTCTACTCTGATATATTTTCATTTGTCATTTATCAAAAGGGGACACTCTTAAATGAGAAATTATCAGATGGCAGAGATCAATTATTGTGTAACTTTAAAGCAAAATATTATAAAAGATGCATAAGAACAGATGTTCTGCTTGCAAACGGCCTCTCAATATGCATTTCCATAAACACATATGGTGTTGGATTGTTCACATACATATCACTTCAGTGTTTATATTGAATTAAATAATTCAAAATGGTGTAGCTGGTTCACAGAAATGTGCTAAAACACTTTTTAGAAAAATTGGATTGTTGCCATGGCAAAGAGCCAAAACAAAGACAATGTCTCCCAAAAAAAAATAATGTTAGACCACTTCGTTACTTAAGCTAGAGGAGGCAGGAAATGTCCCAAAAGTAAAAAAGCATTTGTTCGCAAAAGCTTAAAGTAGGAGATGTTCCTAGCCTGTTCCTTGTGTTTCCACCCACAATTACATCTTAAAGAGATTCAAACTTTTACATGTGAGTGAGTTCAAGTTTCAAACAATGCTTCTCTCTGTATGACTTAGTATCACCATTGCTTATGGAGAGAACTTTGTCGATGGCTCTTGCAGAATTTACCACCATCACCAAGAAAATAGACAGCTTTACCTTTTCTTTTTATTTTTTTATATTATTATTAAATTTTATTCATTTCAATGAACATTCACAGGGATTCTGGGCTTTCACTCCTTCATTGCCGCACCATTCTCTCCACCCTCCTCCC
>NW_006399818.1:6026845-6040867 GCF_000299155.1 Elephantulus edwardii
TAACATAGATGAATGGGATCTTCTAAGACTCAAATCCCTATGCACATCCAAAAACTTCTCCAGTAGGATAAAAAGGGAAGCCACTGACTGGGAAAGAGCTTTACCTTTTCGTGACACCTCATTTTCATGATGTGCATTACCCAGTGACAAGGAAGACTGGGGAAGAGTCAAGGATGGCTAATTCCAGGTAAGCTCTGGTGGTCTAGTGGGAAAAGCTATACTGCAATCCCAGAGGTGAGCCTTTCAAATCCACCAGATGCTCTGCTGGAGGAGAGACAATCTCCCTGTACCAGTCAGGTCCGATTGGATGGTACTCTCTCTCTCTCTCTCACACACACACACACACACACAAAGAATGACTAATTCCAAATGAAAATGTATTGCTTTACCAGAAACTGACATTTTTTTTAAAAGGAGACAAGTAGATTTCTGATATGCTTTCACAGGGAAGGAAGTAGGAATGGAAGAAAGGGGAGAAAGACTCTCCAGAATAAAAATAGAAAAATGAGAGAGAAAGCTTGTCATTGCTATTGATTCTGTCTCCCATTCAAAAATCCCAAGTGGGCATCAAAAACTTTGTAAGCAAACAAATTAAAAAAAATTTTTCAGGGAAAAAAAAAACCAAACACCTTTAGTGTCAAGTTGATTCTGACCCTCCAGAACGAAGTAGAAATGCCTTCATAGTCAAAATCATAAGCCGTAAATCTTAACAGGAGCAGCTGCCTCATTTTATTCTCCCCAAGTAGCTGGTAGATTCAAACTGCCAACCTTTAGGTCAACAGCCTAACACATAACCTATTATCCATAAAAGTTCAATGGAAACACTGCAGGGAGCAAACGTATTTAACCTGTTTTAATGAAGTCATAACACCTTTCCTCAAACCAACTTGACTGTAAAGCCTCAGCTTCATAAAAGACATTGTGCCTGGAAATCTCTTGACTTTCTAACCCTGTGGAAATCAAGCCACTATGCCAGGAGGGTTCCCAACTTACCTGTAGACAGGCTCACATGGGAGAAACCGAGTACCATGTGAGTGAGCCTTTTTGGAAGCGGATCCTTCAGCCCCAGCTGAGCCTTCAGATGATGCAACCCCAGCTGACATCTCAACTGCAACCTCATAAGAGACCTTGATTGAAAATATCTGCTCTTTGGTGGCCTAGTGGCAAGACGTTGCACTGCAATCCCAGAAGTATGTGGTTCAAATCCACCAGATGCTCTGCTGGAGAAGGAGGGGGCAATCTCCTTCTGTACCAGTCAGATCTGATTTGACAGTACACATAAAAATAATACAATTTTTTAAAAAAATTTAAAATAAAATAAAAAATAAAAAAATAAAATATCTGCTCTTCTAACTAGAGACTGAGACCATAAACGTTTATGTTATAAGCCTCTAAACATGGGATTGATTTATTCAGCAACAATATATATCTACTGTTGCTCAATAAATAGAGTATTATCAAGCATGTTGCTTTGTTATTTAAACACCATCTGGCTCTTATGAGGAAGTCTGTCTCTTTAGACACAGGAGTTTCTAATTGTATAAATGGTCAGCATGCTTAGCTTCAAACCAAAAGATTTGAGTACATCTAGAGATTCCTCAGAAGACAGGCCAGGCAGTCTACTGTGGACACAATTGGGGTGAGTTGGAAATGACTCAGCAACACGTTAAACATAGTTAAGTTAGTTGTGGGATGGGTTTATCACTCAAGCCAGTCCAATTAGGGTCATTCTTTAGAGGTTGGTCGGTTTGTTTCTAACTAAGCAGAGATGTGTAAGAAGCAAGATAGCTGCTGATGTCTTTCTATTCAAGCTTTTGAGGACTGTGGCAACATACTATTTCTAGGAATGTGAAACTGAGAGACAAATCTGGGCTCAGGAACCTACATTCTTCAAAGTAGAGTGTGAACCTCCTGCTAATAAGGTATCCCAACCTGTCTCACTTCTTGTCTCTTCTGTGAATTTCTTTGAACCTCCAGTATTCTTCCAATAAGCTTGCAAGGGCACCTCTGTTTCCAGGAATTGAAAAATTGAAAGTCACTTGACACTAAAATACCCATCTCTATCTAACCTGGGATAACTTGTCCCTAACGCCAGGGCCAGCACCATACGTAGTAAGAAAGGGCTTGTTAAATAAATGATGACTGACTCAAGTATAAGTGGGAGGCACTATTTCCACTCAGACAGGAAGAGCTTGGTTCTGCTTTGTCCTCTTGCTCTTCTGAGTGCTGCACTCTCCCTCTCCTGATTGCCCTTGATTGTCCCTGAACCGTATGTCCTTTGTTTGCAGTACATCATGTCCCTACTCAAGGATGCATGTTAGAACCTTACGGTCTCAGAACTCCCATCACCTAAGGAACTTTAGTCTTGGTGTCATACCCAGGGCCACTGACTGTTTATCATCCTGACTTTACTGTCCATGTTACATGTCCATGCTGAACTAGAGCCATGCAGACCAGTTCTTTCCATGGCCAGTACTGGCTTGATGTTGACAATATCATCTAAAATAATAATGAAAACTTCATGTACAGCAAATTTTAAAAAGGAAGATCATGGTGAGCAGAAAATAAGGAAGAAGCAAAGTGAGCCATTATTGGGTTGAACACCAAAAAGAAATCCCACATCTTTCCCTTTTCAAAGTGGTGAGACAAAGATTCTCACCACTGGGCCAATTGGCAGCACCATGATAGGATGGAGAAGAGATTGAAGTTGTTAACAATTTCAGCTTGCTAGGCTCCACAATCTACACTCTTGACACCAGCAATCGGGAAATCAAAAGAGGAATCGCATTGGGAAAATCTGCCAAGGACCTCTCCAGAGTGCTAAAGAGCAATGATGTCAGTCTAGAGTCTAAGGTGCACCTGATTACTGATTGGCCAATTACTTGCTAAATAGCAGAGATCTGGACAATGACTAATCATGGCAAAAGAAGAATTTATGCCTTTCAGCTGTGATGCTGAAGAAGCGTGTTAAACAGACCATGGATTGCTGGGGAAAAACAGTTTTGTCCTGAAGAGGGTAAAACCAAGCTGCTCCTTGGAGGCAAGGATTTTGAGGCTCTGTCTCACATACTCACATGTTGCCAGAAGGGACCAGTCCTTGGAGAAGGACATCATGCTTGGAAGAGTGGAGGGGCAACACAGGAGAGGAAAACTCCAGATGAGATGGATTAACACAGTAACAAGGGTAATGAGGGTAGGTACGTCAGAGACAGAGATTGGCTCATGATAGCACAGGGTTCAGAGCTAGTGTACATACATAGGGTCGCTATGAGTCACAGGCAGCTCAATGGCACAATAACAACAACAAACTATCCCTTTTCTGACAGTCTCCAGTGTGCCTTTTGGAGAACTAAGACTCTTTGAGGACAGGCAAATGGATAAAATGATACCACAAAAGGTGCAGCAAAGTGTATTGGGGGAGGGCTAGGGAAGTGAGGGAGGAAATTATGCAACAATGAATGAACATTTTTTTTTAAGTGGACTGAGAGGATGGAGAGGAAAAGTACAACAATGAACAAATGGAAATCCAACTTTTCTGTAAACTTCCATTAAAATCTCAATTTTTTAGAAAGGGGGAAAAACCAAAAGACATAGTTGAAAAAAGGTAGCAAATTAAGTTTTTTTGTAACATCATTGGGTTCTTAGGTCAAATTAATCCAACAAGCTCAGTATGCGAGGCGAAGCTTCTTCATTCTTGCCTCCAAAGAGCACCTTGGCTTCACCTTGTCCAAAACATATATATCCATCTGTGCTTTTGGCAGTCCTTAGAATATTCAGTATTCTTCTCCAACACCACAGTTCAAAGGCATCGATTCTTAAGGGTTAACTAACAAGCCCCAAATGCTAGTTTATATAGAATTGTATGAATGAGTTTCTATTCTAAAAGGGGGTTTTCCACAGCCTTTCAGACCTTCCTCCTTGGTAGATTTACACCCACTGGTAAAAGGATGGACCTATCTGAAACCCAGGGTTATCAGAAACTTACAGAATGACTAAAATGTATGTTGTCATTTGTTAGTTTAGCAATGTGGGGTTGTTTGTTTGGTTTTTTTGTCTTTTTGTTGGGGTTTTGTTTTGTTTTTTTTTATTTTGTCTGTGTGCATCTGACTGGTACAGGAGGAGACTGCCTCTTCTTCTCCAGCAGAGCATCTGGTGGATTTGAACCGCATACCTCTTGGATTGCAGTGCAACTTCTTGCCACTAGGCCACCAGTGTTCCCTAAGTTTAGCGATGTTTTTAAAAATACAACAACCTATAATTTGGACTCCGGTTAAAGTTGCCATACCTGGTACTTCTATCTAAATAATTATTTGCTTACAAGCAAACAAAAATTTACCTGCTGACTTTACTTCCAGGTTTCAAAGGTCAGGACATGACACAAGCTACCACCTGCTACAGAACTACATTTGGTTTTCCCATTTGTGAGATGCAAGTAAGCCTTCCACATCATAGGAGACCAAAGGAAATCATGTTTTCCTGTCAGAGAGAGAAAAAGCATGTGTACCTCCTCTGTGTCTTCCTAGTGAACTCCTTGCTGAGCATCCTCGGGCACTGTGAGGGTTGGCACTGTCAAGTTGGCCATGATTCTCCGGTCACAATATAGTCTGATATGATCAGTTCTGATCAGATATAAAAGAATTGGGATGGAACATTAACTAAAGGCAGCCTGCAGCTAGCTGGCCCTCTCTGATTCTGTGACTTGAGCCAATGTCCTGCCAAATTGCAAAATGGCTTGTCGTATTGCCTGGATTCTTCCACCTCCATGGACAGCCCTCAGTCTTCTTACCTGCCAATCTTTGGCCATTCAGTCCCTGCAGCTATGTGAGTCAGGTGAAACCTCTGTCCTCATACCTGACCTTTGCACCTGGGACTCGCCAGTGTCAACAGGCACATAAGGGAGCTCCGATGGCCTAGGGGTAAGAAGTTGCACAGCAATCCCAAAGGTACACAGCTTGAATCCACCGGATCGCCATGGGAGAAGGATGGGCAATCCCTCCTTGGAAAACCCACCAGAGAGTTACCTATGGGTTTGTACAACTCAACAGCACACAACAGCAACAACAAGCACGTCAACCAGTTCCTTGAGATAAGTCTATGTCTGTTTCTCTTTCTCTCTCATATATGTATATAAGAGCTTCACTGATTGGGCTTCTCTTGACAACCAGTGTTAAGACAGGCACAGACCAGTTCTCTTGCATCAAAACCTTTGACAGAGCTGACTCCTTGGAAGACTGGATCAGCTGTGAGCATTTGAGGACAAATACTCAGCATCAGGTTGTAAGTCAGACTCCGGGCAACGTTGTAGAACTCTAAGCAGCTCCTCCATCCCTCTGGGCCCTGGCTTCAGCCCCTTCGCCCATGCTCTCTGCTCCATCTCCTCATTCTCAGCCAAGGTCCTGATCCACCAACTATCTCTGCTTTCCCCTCTCTTATCAACCTCTCTTGTTCTCCTGACTCTTCCATGTAGCCTATGAATGTGCTCAAGTTGTCATAATCCTTTGGCAAAAAAAGAGAGAAGTGAAGGAAATATTAGAAAAGTTTAAATAAAATTTAATGAAGACAGAAGAAAGGAGAGAAAGAAAAGAAAATCATTTTTCTTTTAGCTCATCTCATTTCTAATTTTATTTTTCTGCAATGAACATAGACTATTTGGAAAACAAAGGCTTGAAAAAATCCCTGTCTTTGATTCTGCATTCCCTTACCTTCCTGGTCCACCTTCTCTCAGACTCTGTCTGCGCCCTCCCCTCAAATCTTTCTCTATCCACTGCAGTCTCTGTCTTCTGTCCTGTAACCCCAATGAAACTGCTCCAACAAAGGACACCATTGGCTTCCATGTTACCAAATCTAAGTTTTAATCCTTATTTACTCACTATTAAGTACTTTCTTCTTCAAAATCATCCCTCCTACGGAGCTCTGGTGGCCTAGTGGCAAGAAGCTGCACTGCAATCCCAAAGGTGTGCAGTTCAAATCCGCCAGATGCTCTGCTGGAGAAGGGGCAATCTCCTCCTGTACCAGTTAGATCTGATTCAAGGGCACACACACACACATACATAAAATAAATACGTTTTTTAAAAACTCATCCCTCCTAATAATCAATCATATCATGCACTGTTTATGTGAACTAAATTATGGATAAGTTATACACACACAAACACACACACACACACATACACATAGGCATAAAAATAGGTATGTAGATAGCTTGCAATAGACATGGATGGATTATAAAATATAATGTTTGGTGAGGACATCTATAACATATCATTTACAGAAACTGAAAATACATACATGAAGTTCCAATATACATTTTTCAAATACATGCAAACATATTAAAAAGCTTTTCCATGGAAGAAGAGGGAATGGAGTTGCAGTGAACAAAAGGAATAAATAAACACAGGAAGACCTTCCTTAGACCAAGTAACAGTTCATAGGATATCATCAATTGGACAGGACAGTTGGCCCAAATCTTTCTTTCTGCGGTCCCTTGCCCTTTACCTGCACACATACCTACTCACACGTTGTCTGTTCTGAACTTCCATGCTGTCACACCCACCCAGGTTTTCCCCCCTCTTTTTTTCTCTCTTTCATTCCTTTGATCATTGAAGTTGCTCAGGTTCTTCAGAATTCCTCCTGTTTTCATTCATTCTCACCAACTGGCATGGTCCACAACTGAGCCTTTAAATGTTATCATAGGATGATAACTCACAGATCTCTATTTCCAAATTCAATGTTCCCTTCCAAGTTCCAGGTTAATAAATCTGACTTTTTAAAATGCCAGATATCCATGTTCATGAAATTATATAAAGAATATCACTTGGATGATTTTCATGATCAAAATACTGTGACTTAAATTAAAATTCAGATCCAGCATGACATGAGGAGTTGGAAGGGTATTTCCTGACATGAAAAAGGCTCATTTTTTTCTTATTTTATAATTCACAGTTCTTGCTTAATTGTGGTCAGCACTGGACTTAGTTAAGTTGAACACTCGTTGATAAACAGAGAAGCTTCAAAATCAGAGCAGTGGGAGTTATCTCACAATAACATGTATTACTATTTACTATCACAGATCAATGGAAGTGAGACTAGGGGGACATTTATTCTTCATCAGTGACCTCGGGGTCCACAACCATTCCTGTGGCTTCACCATGTTCAGTATAGGTACTCAAGGTCTGCCCTGGAGGTGTCTTCATTGCATCTATCCAGGAGAACTAAGCATTGAGGATTATTGACCTGGGAGGTCTCACGGGGACAGGTCTAAAAGTGACCAGCATCAAGTCTGCCCACATTCCATGGGGTAGAACTCAGCACTTGACCACATCTAACAACAACAACATACTACATTGGTTGGTTTATTTATTTAGTTAAGCCTCTTGTTTAGAAACAACAAGATCTCAGGGAAGACCTTTGTATTTAAAGTTGGTTGTTATTCTGTTTGATGCTCCGAGGGCCACAGCCCTTATTTATTATGTTCAGGTGCTCTCTTCTCCTGGTCTGTTGATGAGAGATCAATTATTCACCCAGGGAGCAAAGAGTATTGACCCAACAGTATTGTTCTGTGAGCTGACCTACAAATGGCAGGTAGTTTTTGAACTATTGTACTTGATTTGTGACTCCACTTCCACTCTTCTAACTCCAAAGCGAATGAATGGCGTGTTCATTACTTTCTCTAAAAGTCTGAGGGTAACTTTGGCACTGGTTCTGTTACTCACAATTCTTGGTACACGACTTTCCATCAACAATCAACTATGAGAATAGGCCAGAATGTCCTCACAGAGGAAATGGGGGAAAATATGATATTTGCTTATTCTACTCTCATGAACAGACAGATGCTGGAGTTAGTGGGCATCTGGTGGGGTTGGAAGTAGTCTGCCAAGAGAAAGTAATTTCCATTCTCAGCTTTGAAGGGCTACATGCCATATTCCCCTTGTCTCTCATGACCCTGTTTTTGTATAGTTTCTTTAAGAAATGTGGGAAATGGGATCAAAGCAAACTCCCTCCCATAGCTGCAACAGCACAATGGAGAAAAGACAATGTGTGCTCCATTGGGAAATTAAAGAGCTATTTTACAGTTGACAAAGGTACAAAGAGCTCAATAAAACCTTCTCATAGGGGCTGACACCATTTCCACTGATGTGAAACTAGACAGCATCTTAGTCAACTTTATGCTGCCAGTAACGAAAGACATTTTTTTAATGATAGACATTTGAGAAATGTGCAGTAAATATTGAAAATAATTTTCATCTTAAACCTTTTGATTTATCAAAACCGTAGAACACTAAGATTTCAAATGTCTTTCAAATAGTCTAATAGAGAGATATTAAAATTAGAAAGATTTTGTTATCAATTTTTCTCAGACATTTTAAATGGAAAACAATTCTCAAACTTCAAGGGAAGAGTCTTAATATAATGTCTTGCAGTTGCTTTTTAGAATAATATAAAGTGTTTCTACCCTCTTCACTATTAAAACTTGGGGGGAGGAGGAATCAGTAAATGTATACCTTTGGAAAATAAAAAGTTATTTACATTTTGGTTCTCCAAGCAGATCTTAAGTCTCTAGAGGACAGAAAAGGAAAAAGAAAACTTAAATTAACATGACTAATAAAATATCTCTTTTTCCTCTCTCTTTGATAAATTCTGTAGTTCAGATTCTGGTATTGTACTGATTTCAGCAGTCTGGATGCTTCCTCTGACCCTCCCTTTATTTAACTTTTCCTTCAGCGTCCCTCCAAGTTTTACAAATTGTTTTAAAACACAAAATTAAAATCATGGACATGTATTCTCCTTTTCCAGAGCTCTCCTCATAATCTGAGTTTTTTGCTAGAAGACTGACCTCCAAGGGAATCTTCATTTTCTCTTTACATCGATGTCCAGGAATGCCAAGAACTCCCCCATAGACCATGCTGGACAGGCTCAGAGCCTCCGGCAGCTCAGAGCTGAGGCAACTGCCATGATTTTGCCAAGAAAAATAGCCCCACTTTCTCCCTTCCCTCGAGGACTGATGTGTTTGAACTAGACATTCACTCTAAACTAGAAACCCAACTTGTAACCTCGGGATAGCAAATTGCACCAATACTAGAGTTTAAGAATTTTCTGGTTTAGGAATGACCCAAGAGGGGGCAAGTTTAAAATCTATCAACCTAAACTATCCTGAACTAAATGAGTATTTATTTACTCATCTTTCAACAACTTATTTCATTGTTGTGGCTAAGCACCACCAAGTCAATTCTGAGTCATAGAGTGACACTCTAGAATAGACTAGGACTGTCCTAGTGGGCTTCCCAGGCTGTAAACTTTGCAGGACCAGATCCTCAGAGCGTCTCCCCCACAGTGCAGCAGGGGTCTTTGAACTACTCACCTTTCCCTTAGCACTCCAGCTCTTAACAACTGCACCACACAGACATTGTTACTTTTTTAATCTTTGATAAAATTAATCAAAGAGGTTCCATTGGGTTTACTACTCCAGTCTTTTAAATAAAACACAGATTCATGCTGCAGAGTTGGGACTAAATCATCCTTGACTTATATCAACAAGACGACTACAGTGGAGTAGGAACAGGAGTCCCTTCCTTGACTCATAGTTTAAAAACTCTGTTCCTTCCCATCAGTCAGAACTGATGCATAGCTAACCCTCCAGCGGGTTTTCTGAGGCTGTAAATCCCAGGGAAGGAAATTGTCCATCTTTTTTCAACGAAGCTGCTGGTGAACTTGAACCACTGGAGAGGCGCAACCTTTGGGTTAGTAACAGGACTCCCTGCAGACCACACCCCTCAAGCTCCTTATTTTAAAATATGTTATCTCCCATACCCAATATATACTAATATTTAATTGAAAGCTATTGTAGTAGATTGATTAAAAGTATATTCGGGGGGAGGAAGGGAAAAGGTACATTCTGGAATTATTTTCTATTTTAGAGTCTTGATTTCTATGCATATCAAAAATGCTAATTCTATAAGTAATATTTCTTTGTCATATAAATGTAAAGGTGATCTGCTGGCATGTTGCTCTGCCAACCAAAAGGCTGGACGTCTCTGACAGTTCAAATCACCAACAGCTCTGAGGAAGAAGATGGGCTGTCTCCTCACTGAGATTTACAGTCTCAGGAACCCAACAGAGGCTTTCTAGCAGTCAGAATTGACTCCTTGCCAGTGAATTGAGTATGAAAGAAATACAGATAAACAAACCAAAAACCTCATTAACCTTCTCATCATTCAAAATGTACACCGTTCCCTTTCCCGTGAGAATATAAAACAATATGATATACAAAATGGTAATCACTTTGTTTACTAAAACTTGTGTCTTTTGCCCCCACTTTAAGCAGCCAGATGGCTGGGCATCCATTACTTTAGATATCTTTGGCAGAGATACTGAGAAGAATATACACTACTTATAAGGATAGGGGTGCTGTTTTTATTGGCAAAATCATGGCAGTTGCTTCAGCTCCAACTATGTTCCTGCCTCCAGAGGTGCCAAGCATGTCTTGCATAGTCTGAAAGGGAGTTCTTGGCATTCCTGAACATCATATGCAAAGATAAAATGAAAATTCCTTAGGACGCACCATCAAAAGTCACAATGCAGTCTAAGAAAGAATGGACTGGAAGAGATATATTCACATTTGAAAACGGTTTTTCCTGGTCCCTCTGCAACTCTGTTCTATCCTTTTAAGCCCTGGCTAACTGAAGATCTTTGAACTGAGGAATTTGAAGAAAGTCAGGAAGGATAATATGAAGTTCAAGCCCAGCTGTGGTAATGAATGGCATTGGGTCTTGCAGTAGACTCCACTGATTGTCCTCCCAATAAACAGCCTCCTCTCGACTCAGTGTTGGTTCTGGAGTCACTTTGGCTTAAGTGTCACTTCCAAGGTTTCTTTGCTCTAAAGTATGGCCACATACCACAGAATCAGCCAACTAGACATATGCAAAAATCCTTTGGAAATGTCTAGAACATGTATTCCTTTCTTGAAATAGATACCATCTCCACAGTCTTCCATTTACTTCTTGTCTTAAATGTTGAACTGCTGTCTAGTATTCAGCAGCAAGATTGCCACCATGAGGCACTGAGCTAGCTAATAGGCCCAGCCAGTGTGGCAAACACAAAGATTTAAGGCCCTGGACCAATACAGCAGACTGTAGTCACATGACGCTGTGGATATTGATACTGTTGGTCAATGCCACTGAGTCAATTCTGACTCATAAATACACTGCAAACATGAGAATGAAACATTGCCAGTCCTGCACATATTGTGCTATGATCATCTTCTTGAGGCTCTTAAGCCATTGAAATTTAGCTAATTGAAATTGAGATGGGTTGCAAGTGTAAAATGTACACCAGAATTCAAAGACCCAGTACAAAACAAAAGCACTGGATGTATAATACCTCATTAATAATTGTATACTGATTGTATAATTGAAATTGCAATTAAGTTCAATTGAGTTTAATTGAGTTCAATTAAACGTTGTTGTTGTTATTGTTGTTGATTGCCTTTGAGTCGAGCAAGACTCATAGCAAACCTATGAACAAAAGGCCTGAAGCCTTTCTATAACTATTGTCATTTATCAAAGTCCATAGAGTTTCTGGAGGCATGTTATTTAGGAAATGAATGCCACTCCTGCTTCCAAATCTGTCTTAAACTGAGAGCTCCACCAAACACTGTCATCCATGGGTAACCATTATGGCATTTGACACCCCAATGGCACATGGTTCAGCATCACAGCAACCCCAGGTTACCTCAGAACAACAAATTGACAGAGGAGTGCTGTACCACTTAGAAGAATGTTCCTCCAGAATATAATAAGAAGCAACCTTAAATACAAAGGCCCTCCCTGAGGTCTTGTTGACTCTAAACAAGAGGCTAAAACCAAGCCCCCAATATAGTATGCTGTTATGTGCCATTGAGTTGCATGCAATGTATAGTGATCCAATGTACAGCCGCTCTGAACCCTGCCCTGCCAATCTCACTAATTCTGACACACCAACTCCCCTTGCCCTAGAGACTGTATCAATCCATCTTGTCCAGGGTCTTCCTCTCCTGTACTGTCCTTCCACCCTTCTGAGCATGATGTTCTTCTCCAAGGACCGGTCTCTCCTGGCCCATGTCCAAAGTGTGTCAGGCAAAGCTTCAAAATCCCAGCCTCCAAGGAGAGATTATTTTCACCCTCTCCAAGACAGACCAATCTGTTTTCCTGGCAGTTAATGGTATGTTCGAGACTCTTCTTCAACACAACAATTCTAAGTCATTGATTCTTCTTCTGTCATCCTTATTCATTGTCCAGCTCTCTGAAGCATAACAAGTAATGGAGAAGACCACGGCCTGGATTAGATACACCTTTGTCTCTAGACCAACATCATTGCTTTTCAACACTCTGGAGAGGTCCATGACGGCAGATTTTCCCAATACAATTCATCTTTTGATTTTGTGACTGCTGGTGTTAAGAGTGTTAAGTGTAGATTGAACAAGCTATAATTGCTAATCTCTTCTCCATCTATCATGGTGTTGCCAATTGGTTCAGTGGTGAGAATCTTTGTCTTCTTGATTAAATGTGCTACTAAAATTAATTTTATCCATTTTTTTTCACTTAACGTTCCTACTAGTTGTTGTTCTAAGTACCACCAGCTAGTTTCTGACTCACAGAGATCTTACGTATAACAGGAGGAAACCTCACCAATCCTCATAAGTTCTACAGTGCTCAAGACCATTGCTGCGGTCACTGTCAATCCATCTCATCAAGAGTCTCCCTATCCTTCATCATCTCACCACTTTTCCAAGCATGATGTCCTTTTCCAGCAGCTGGTCGCTCCTGACAACATAACCAAAGTATGTGAAATAAAGTCATCCTGGCCGCTTAAGAACACTGACGGCACGTCTCCCAAGCTGATCTTCCACAGGACGTTCTATACCCTTTAACAACACCACAATTGAAAAAGCATCAATTCTTCTTCAGTCTTCCCTATTGGCAGTTTTCATATGCATATGAGGCAACTGAAAATACCATGCCTTGGGTCAATACACCTCAGTTTTTAAGTGGAACCCTTGTTATTCAGCGCTTATAAAAATCTTTGACAATAGATTTCCCCAATGCACTACTACAGCTTTTGATATCTTGGCTGTTATCCAAGGGTGTTGGTTATGAGACCAAGTAAAATGTAATTATCAACAACTTTAATCTGCTCGTTTATCTCAATGCTGCCTACTCGTACGGTTGTGAGGACTTTTTCTTTTCTGATGTTATGGTATAATCCATGCTCAGAGTTGTAGTCTTTGGTCTTTGTTACTGAGTGCTTCAAGTCCTCTTCACTTTCAACATGAATCTTCCTCCGATCCTGAAATCACGTTCTTCATACAGGTTGCTTTCTTGCACACCTTTCCTGATTTTAAACCATGCCGTATCCCTTTGTTCTGTGCAAACCACAACTTCTTCATTCATGAACAGGTTCTGCACAAACACAATATAGTGTTCTGGAATTCCCATTTTTCATGTTAGCTGTGTATAACAAACACCAAACAAGATATTCCCTGGTCTTGCACCATTCTCAAAATCATAAACTATAGGGAACAAACTTTTGTGAGGCAAAAACGCCCCTGCTTGCTGCCAGCTCACTTGTACGTCTAGAGACATTGTTATGTAGGATTTACTAAGGGAGTTTTGCAGGTTTGAAGTCCTAGCACCAGGCTACCTTTGTTTTCGAGACCTCTCCAAGGCCCCGTCTCCCTCTAGAATGCAGAGGAGGCAGAGACTTTTCAGTCTGGTCCTGGGCTGCAAGGGCATCGCTGCAGTCATTTTTTTAAAAAACTCCTATCTCATATTACCATCACAGAGCTGCCAGCTTCTTTCTTTGTCTCCTCGGCACCTTAGCACACATCCCAAGTTACTGGTCAGTCCCCAAACAGACCCAAACACACAGAGGAATGTTATGCAATATTAAATAACAATCAAGTATCCAAAAGTAACCCACAATATTCATGAACCCAAAGGAAATTATGCTGAGTGAAATAAGTCAGTCACAAAAGAATAAATATATTAT
>NW_006399818.1:6040972-6049577 GCF_000299155.1 Elephantulus edwardii
TTTCTGTTGTTGTTATTTACCCCCGTTAGATCAGAACCCACTCATGGCTGATCCTGTACCAGGTTTTCAGAGGCAGTAAATCTCACAGGAAGTGACTGCCCATAAAGAGAGCAGCTGAATCTACCAGCAGAGCAGCTTGTAGATTCAAACCACAGGCCTTCAGATTGGCAGTGCTGCTCTTTACCACTAGACCACTTGTTGTTGTTGTTGTTGTTATGTGCTGTCGAGTTGACTAAGACTCCTAGCAACCCTTTGAACAGCGGCTCTGAACCTTTCCATGTTCTCAGACAACCTCACCATCTCTTACACACCTGAACCCATTGTCACATTCATTGTGCCAGTCTCTCTTCCTGGATCTCCCTCTCTTGGGTTAACTTTCTACTCTTCCAAGTATGGTGTCCTTCTCCAAAGACTGGCTCCTTTTGAAAATATGCCCAAAGTACGTAAGATAGAGTTTCAAAATTCTTACCCCCAAGGAGTAACCTGATTTCACTCTCTACTGGACATACCTGTGTGTTCTCTTCATATGTTCAATACTCTTCTCCAGCACCACAACACAGGGGCACCAATCCTTCTGTCATCTTTGTTCATTGTGCAGCTGTCAGATGCACAGCAAGTAATTGAGAAGACCATGGCTTGGATCAGGTGGACCTTAGTATTTAGACTGACACCATTGCTTTGTGACTCTGTGGAGAAGTCCTAATGCAACTCATCTTTTGATTTCCTGACTGCTTGTGCAAAGAGCGTTGGTTGTGGATCTGAGCAAGATGAAATCATTAACAACATCTTTTATCTATTTATTATGATGTTATCTATTGGCCTGGTGGTGAAGATTTTTTTCTTGATGTTAAGATGTAATCCATATTGAAGACTGCGGTACCTAATCTTCTGCAGCAAACACTTCAAATTCTTCTCAGTTTCAACAAGTAATATCATGCCATCTGTGTAATGAAGGTTGTTGATGAGTCTGTCTCCAATCCTAATGCCACATTCTTCTTCATAAAGTTCAGCCTCTTGAATGATCTGTTCCATATATACATTGAAAAGATAGGTAGAAAGGATACATACCTGACATATTGCTTTCTTGATTTGTACAGCTGCTTGGTCTAGGTACAGGTTTCATATGAGTATAACCAAGTGTTTTGGGATCCCCATTCTTCTCAATGTCTACCATCTTTTATTATGATCCACATAGTCAAACGCCTTCATATAGTTGATAAAACACAAATAGGTATTCTTCTGGTACTCTTTGCTTTCAGCCCAGATCCATTTGAATCAGCAATGGTATCCCTAATGTCATAGCCTCTTCTAAAGCCAGCTTGTGTTTCTGGAAGTTCTCTGTATTGTTTCATCATTTTTTTTTTTTTTATAATCTTCACCAAGCTATCCTCCAGGTTTCCTGGCACAACTTGGTGAACACATGCAGGGCTGAATAAGTTTACTGAAAGAAGTCAGTTGTTATCCCACCAATTCCTGGAGCCTTATTTTTTGCCAATTCCTTCAGAACAGCTTGTACTTCCCTCGTTACCATTGGTTCTTAAGCATATGCTACTTCTTGAAATGGTTCTGTGTCAACCAATTTTTTTGTTGTTAATTGACATTCTTTATTCATTGTCCAATTTTTTCCCATTCATTAATTATTGCATTTAACCAATTATTTTTTATATAGTGCCTCTGTATACTCTTTCTGCTGTCTTCTGATGTTTCCTGATCATTCAAGATTTTGCTCACAGCATATTCCAGTATTGCAATGCGAGGCTTGAATTTATTCTTAAATTTCTTTATCTTGAGAAATTCCAAGAAAGTTCTTCTCTTTTGATTTTCTGACTCTAGCTCTTTGCACATTTCCTTATAATATTTTGCTTTGCCTTCACAAGCTGCCCTCTGAAATATTGTTCAACTCTTTTAACTCCATCGTTTCTTCCTTTTGTTTTGGCTTCTCAGCATTCTAGCCCTCCATTGATTTTGTATGTGTTGTCAGTTTGGAACCGACCCATCACTGACCCTCCAGTAAGTTTTCAGAGGCAATAAATTGCAGAGAAGACTGCCTATCCTTCTCCAATTGAGAAACTGATAGATTCTAATTGCATACCTTCAGGATTGCAGTACAGTTTCTACTAGGCCACCAGAGCTCCCTTCTAGTCCACTTTTGTTGTTGTTGTATGCCATTGAGTCAGAATCAACCCCTAGCTGACCCTCCAACAAGTTTTCAGGGACAGTAAACCACACAGGAAGAAGTTGCCCATCCTTCTCCAAAGGAGCAGTTGGTGAATTTGAACCATGTGTCTTTGGGATTGCAGCATGGCTTCTTACCATGATGTCCCTCCTAGGTATTATATTGTTGTGGTTGTTGTTAAGTGCTGTCGAGTTGTATGCAAGTCATAGCGACCCTATGAACAAAAGTCCTGAACACCTGTGTAACTTTAGTCCTTTCTCCAGGTTCATAGGGTTTCCAAAGGCAAGCTATTAGACACATAGCTAGTCACAGTGTTTAGCATCACAGCAACTGTAAGTTACCTCTGTACAGCAAATGGGCAGACTGGTACTCTACCACTTAGAAGAATGTTTAACCAAAAACAATTAAAACTATGCATGAAGGCCGCAAATACGTTTTTAAATAGTAGGCAAAATCACATCATCTCACGCCCATTAGCCAGTCAACATTCCACCCTAATCCTCACCTCACCAGAACCTGCAAACAAGCCTCTGTAGAACCTGGATGCTGCAGACAACTTCCAAACTGGATCCCAGCCCCATACTGCTGACCAAATGTGTTTTTAAATAGGAAGCCAAATCACATCAATAGATGAGTAAGTGATGATATTAACAAAGCAGAATTAGAGGTGATTTTGTAAAGATATGATCAGTCTGATCTGATGAAGAAGTCTCCCCAAAGATGTAGTCTGCACTGAATATATGTATGGACTCTCTGGGAAAATGAGAGCTTTTCATCCTATCCTACTGTGGATCAACAATCAACATCTTTGATATCAGTAGTCAAGAAATTAGGAGACATATTGCATAAGAAAAGTCTGCTGCCAGAAGTAGCTAAGAGAATACGCCATCCCCTTTTCCTTATGACTCAGGGTGAAGTCTCTCTCAGGGAGGAGTGATAGGGAATGGCAAAGGACACACTGACAAAGAAGATTAATCAGAACTGGCTTTGACAAGCACTGTGGCATTTGGACAAGAACAAACTGGGAGGAGGGTAGAGAGAATAGTGCAACAATGAATGAGTGGAAGCCCAAAATCTCTGTAAATGTTTATGAAAATTAATAAAATATAATTAATAGAAAAAAAAGAAAAGTCTGCTGCCAGGGACCTCTCAAAAAATGCTAAAGAACAATGATGTAAGTTTGAAGACTAAGGTGCACATGATTCAGGCTATGGTCCTCTCAGTCACTTGCTATGCATCAGAGAGCTGAATAATGAATAAGGATGACAGAAGAAATGATGCCTTTGAGTTGTGGTTCTAGAGAAGAGTACTGAATACCCCATGAACTGCCAGAAGAACAAACAAATATGTCTTGTAGAAAGTGCAGCCTGAGTGCTCCTTGGAGGCAAGAATGGTGAAGCTTCATCTTTCATACTTTGGACATGTAGCTAGGCAAAGCTATTCTTTGGTAAGGGACATCATCATGCTTGGAAAGATAGTCAGTAAAGAAAAAGAAGACCCTCAAGGAGATGGAACGACACAGTGACTCAGCAATGAGCTCGAATGTATCAGATATGGTAAGGATTGCACAGGATATAACAAGGTTCAGGTCAGCCACTGTTAGGGTCACTATGAGTCATACTCAACTTGAGGGCACCTAACAACAACATCTAGATGCATGGTTCCTGACTTCAAGGTTTGAATTAGTGGCCTGTTATACTTTTTACTGTGGACTCAGCAGCTTCCAGAAGCAGCACTCTGCAACCCTTCTCCTTGAAACTGCCTTTGAATTTGCCAGACTACGTCAGCAGTATCCAAAGCCAGCAGTCTGTGATCATGCCTGACTACCCACAATTTGGACACAACTTCTCTCCTGAGGTCTGACCTACAGACAGGGGACTTGCCAAGCTTCTACAAATAAATGAGTCATTTCTTTTAATGAGAGTGCTCACTCTCTGCTGGCATGGTGTGTAGCATATTGTGTTACTAATCAAAAGTTCATGCATCTTCTTCAATTCAAATTTATGAGCAGTTCCAAGGGAGAAAAATGGGCAGTATCTTTTATTAACAATTACTGCCTCTGAAATCCAATAGAAGAGGAGCTCTGGTGGCCTAGTGGTAAGAAACTGTTTTGCAATCCCAAGGGAATGCAGTTTGAGCCTATCGTCTTCTCCAGTGTGGTCAGCAATGGGACAGTTCTTTTCCAAAGGCACACAGTGACAATGTATTTTTAAAAGGGGGGAGTAATCTAATGGAGTTTTGCTATGAATTGGGATTTATTCAATGGTAGTGAGTTTATACACATGTGTGCATGGACATACACATATGCTTTCTTGATTTCAATTCTCTAGAGAAGTGAGCCCAAGACAGACAGTGGGTTCAAACTGTCAACATATAAATCAGTACTCAAGTACAAACCATTTTCATCACTCAGGATCAGTGTCATGAAGCAGGCCTTAACAAACTGTTTCTCCTTAAGTTAGCTAGAGTAGGGGAGCTCTGGTGGCCTAGTGGCAAGAAGCTGCAACTATAATCCCAGAGGTGCACAGTTCAAATCCACCAGATGCTCTGCCGGGAAAGGAGGGACAATCTCCTCCTGTACCAGTCAGATCTGATTTGACAGTACACTCACACAAAAAGAATAAAAAATAAAAAAAGTTAGCTAGAGTACTTTCTCTCACATGGGACTAAGAAACTGATTGACACAATGCTTTCAAACTTGAAATTAATATTTCAAATGTAACTACAAATACTTGTTTGGTAGAAGCTACAGTTTTATTATTAATTACTTATTTTAAATGTACATCACTTTTTCTTTTTAGATGAGTCCCTAATAATTCATCAAAAGCAGCAGGACTAGCCAACTTCCTCAGTTATGTAGAGAGGCCAGCTGACTGTTTTTAATTGACTGAGAAACATTTTTTTCATTATTAGAAATCTACCAAAAATTCAGATGTATTTTTCCCTTTTGAAAGTTATTTTCTTTTACTTTTTTTTTTGTATTGATGTTATATATCTGGTTATGTTGTTGTGTACCATAGAGTTGGAACTGACCCATAGCTGACCTTCCAGCAGGTTTTTAGAAGCTGTTAACTACCTGGGAGGAGATTGTCCATCCTTCTCACATGGAACAGCTGGTGGCCTCGAACCACGTGCCTTAGGGATAGCAGCATATCTTCTTGGCACTAGGCCGCCAAAGCTCCCTTATTCCATTACCTTTATTTCTAAAGCCAAACTTTGCTTTGTACTTGTTGTTTTTAAGTGCCATCAAATCAACAACAACTCATAGCAACTCTACATGCAACAGATCCTATTCTACTCCTGTGGTCTTAGGGGTTTATTGTTCAAAATTAGCTTCCTTAGTCATTGGCTTTGACTTTGCCATGTAGATGCGTGGGAATATGTGAATACGGCATGTTCACTTAACTACAAGGGGATTAGCTAGTCTCTCCACTACACTGAGCAGTCTCAGTGGCAGATTTTGAGAATCTCAACACCAGCAAAGAATAAGTTGGCATGCAGTGCATGCTTTTGGGGGCCAGATATTTGTCAGCCAGACCTACAGGGAAGCAGCATCAGCAGTCAAAGCTAAGAACCAGAGACCAGCCATGAGATAGAGCTGAGTTTGGTACTGTTACCCTACAGAACGAGAGCTAAGCCTTTGCCCAAGTGTGTTGGAGAACTTGGGAGCAAAGCCTTAACTGGTAGGACTAAGAGCATGGACTTCAGCCATGAGATGACTGCCAGCACATTTCAGAAGCTGTCCTGACTGAGTTTTTGTATCTTGCTGCCAACCTGAACTATAGCCTTTGAGCTTCCCTAATATGGAGTTGGTAACAGTCAGATATAGCCATCCCCTTGCTCTTTTGTTTACAACTTCATCCTCACAACATCCAATATGCTCCAGCCTGCTGTTACAGTGACTGTGCCAATCCACTTTGTTGAATGAAGGTCATCCTCTCTTTCTCTGATACTGCCTTTTCCAGTATGATATCTTTCCTAAGGACTACCTCCTCCTGACAGCATACCCAAAGTATGTGGGTTGAAGTTTCATGCTTGCTTATAAGGAGCATTCTAGTTGTACTTTATCCAAGAATTATTTCCTTCTTCTTTTGGCAGTCCAGGGTATATTCAATGTTCTTCACCATCACTACAATTCAAAGGCATCAATTTTTTTTTCTGTCATCCATATTCACTGGCCAACTTTCAGGTGCATACAATACAACTAAAAATAACATGATTAGGATCAGGCTCACTTTAGTCTTTAAACTGACATCCTTGTTCTTTAGCACCTTCGAGAGATCACTGACAGCAAATTTCCCCAATGTAATATGTCTTTTGATTTTTGGACTGCTGTTACCGTGATGGAATCGTTGACAACTTCGATGTTTTTCTTTGTCATGAAGTTGCCTATTGGTTGGTAGTAAGATTTTTGTTTCCTTGATGTTGAAATATAATCATATTGGAGGCTGTAATCTTTGATTTTATTCAGCAAGTGCTTCAATTCTTCTTCACCTTCTGCAAGCAAGGTTATGTCAATTGTATGATGTGGGTTGTTGATGAATCTAGCTCTAATCCTGATGCCACATTCTTCTTCATATAGTCCAGCTTCTAGAGTTAATTGCTCATACACAAATGTAATACGTATGGAAAAAGGAGACAAATCTGATGCATACTTTTCCTGATTTTAAACTGTGGGCTTCCCTTGTTCTCGTCAGATAACTGGAGGCTAGGATTTTGAAGCTCCATCTCACATATTTTGAGCACGTGGCCAGAAGGAACCAGTCCTTGTAGAAGGACACTGTACTCGGAAGGGTAGAGGGATGGCACAGGAAAGGAAAACCCCAGATGAGAAAGACTGATAGAGTAACTAGGGTAATGGGGGTTGGTGTGTCAGAATTAGTGAGAGTGGCTTCGGACAGGGAAGGGTTCAGAGCTGCTGTACATAGGTCACTATGGGTTGCAGGTGACTCAACAGCACATAACAGCAACAACAACATCCCTATTATTATCCCATCTTTTCAAGTACCCCTTGAATCTTTCCTATTCCTTCACACAAACCCCCATCTACCACTAAACTCTAAAGCGATTTCCACCTTTCCTCTTTTTCTGCCCCTTCCCTCTGTTTCCTTTCCATTTTGGCCATCTTACCAGTTTTCCTTCTGTTTATACAATAATGCTCTTATGCTCTAATATTTGTCCTCATGAGACTAAGTTAGTTTAAGTCAGTATAATGCTCTCTAGATGCTCTCATGTTTTATATAGTATTTTATTAAATCATTATTCCTTAGTGCTGCATAATAATCCATTGCATGAATGTATCAATAAAGCCTATTATCAACCAGAACATTATTCAACTCTCTTGCTTTGGATATGTCATCAGGCGAGGTCAAAGTATGATGAAATAGAAGACCATCACAGAAGACAGGAGGCCCTGCATGAGATGAATCAGCACAGTAGCCACAAGGGTCGACTTTAGGTGATGGTTAGGATGACCCAGAACAGGGCAACATTTCATTTTGTCAGCATGGGTCACAGTCAACCCAATAGCAGCGGTTGTTACATGCCACTGAGTCAAAACTGACTCATAGCTGGCCCTCTGGTGGGTTTTCGGGGTCAGGTTAATCGCATAGGAAGAGATTGTCCATCCTTCTCCTATGGAGCAGCTGGTGGATTCGAAACTGACGCCTTTGGGATTGCAGCTCAGCTTCTTGCAATCAGACCATCAGAGCTCCCATCAATACAAGGGAGAAAGCAAAGAAATAACTATCAAAATATCAGGATAGTGGTTACTTCTTGAAGGGAAGGAAAGAGGGTGCTAATAAAGCACACAGGAAAGTTTGAAATCACTGGCAGTAGTTTGTTAACTTGATGTCTTCATTATCTAATGCTGCTATACAATAAAGACTATAAATGGGCCATAGCTCAAGCCAATACATTTTACTCACTAGTCCCCAAAATGTCTGTCATGTGATTTCCACATGCAAAATGCTTTCACCTCATCACATTATGCCAAAAACCTGAACTCAATTCCAAGTTCAAAATCTCAATTCATCTGAATCAAATACAGGTCAGATTCAAGGTAATTTTCAATTCTCAAGAAAAACTTCTCTTCACCTGTGAAACCTAGACCACAAACTATGTTTACAAAATTAATGGTGAAACAGACACATTCTTTTTATTACAAATGGGGGAAACCGGAGGGAATGAAGGGATGTGAGCACCAAGCAAGCTTACAACTCAGCAGAACAATCTACATTCACTTTAATGGTCTAAAGATAATCCTCTAGTCTTTGGAACAATCTGCACAATGTCCACCTCTCGGACTCTGGATGTTGGCCACACCCTCTGGATCCTCTGGAATCTGGGTGGAGGCCCCTCTGACCTGGGCTTCCACTCTGCTCTCTAAGCCTTTGGGGATGACAGCAGATGTAACTCCTTTGGCAAGTG
>NW_006399818.1:6051052-6059078 GCF_000299155.1 Elephantulus edwardii
ATACCATCTATTCCTGGGGCCTTATTTTTTGCTATTTCCTTCAAAGCAGCTTGAACTTCTTCCTTCATCACCATAGGCTCTTGCTCATATATTATTTCTTTAAATTCCTCTGTATCTGCCAATTCCTTTCTATATAATGACTCAGTATATTCCTTCCATCTTCTTTTAATACTTCCTGGATCATTTAATATTCTGTCCTGCCTGTAGAATCCTAAAATACAGACGGTTTTCCTCCCTTTCAATCTGTGTCTATCCGTTTCATTCTAAGCTGACTCAATTCCCTATTATGGTTGTTGGTTAGATCCATCTCTCATGGATGTCATTTCTCTAACGAAAGATTGAGTTAAGATATGCTTAGTGAAAATTCCAGAACATACTTCCTGAGAGTGTAAAAAAAAGAATTTTCCAAATTTTTAAATTTTGTATTCATTTTTCATAGTTCATTGTTGAGCCTACTTCTTTCCTGTCACATTTAACTGTCGTTGGCAAGGAGAATCCATGTGGCCTCTTTTAAGATCATGCTTAGAAATTTCCTCAGTCAAATATCCAAGGTCATAACTTACAATTCTTACCACCCACCAAACGTAGGAAGCGCTGGTGGCCTAGCTGACCATCCAAATCAGGCAATTTGAACCATCAACGCCTCTGCAGCGGGTGGTGGTGGCGGGGATGGAAGGTCAATCTCTGTCCATGGGATTCACAGCCTCTGAAAAGTCATAGCTGGAGAGTCACTAGGAGTTGGTTCTGACTCGATAGAACGTAACAACACTGAACACTTGAACACAATTCAGACAAGTGTGCTACCACCGCATAAACACATCACTGCGTCACCCTCCTTCCTCCACGGTCGAATCACACGTTCACCATGTTCTTTGAAAGCCTACCAGAGCACACTTAACATCCACATTTCTAGCAACATGCTGTTACTGACAGGAATATATTCTGTAAAATGACAGAGAATTTCTTCACAGCTCTCATCATTTCCTTCAGAGCCTCCATCAGAATCGTCTTTGAGGTCCATTATTCTACTAATCCATTCGAGGCAACAGCACCATTAAGTGTACTGAGATTCCTATTCTCAAGATTAACCACAGTTGTTATTACCCACACAGTCAAGCCTTTGCAAAGTCAGTAAAACACAAATATCTTTCTGGTATTATCATCTTTTAGTGAAGATCCATTAGACTCTGGCGATGATATCCCTCACGAACTTCGGAGAAATCTTTGACAGCTTTTCCCAGCACATTAAGTCTTCTGATTTCTTCACTGCTGTTACTATGGATGTGAATTGTGGATTTAAGCAAAATTAAATAATTGACAAATTTAATCTTTTCTTCATCTGTCGTGGTCAAGTAGTGAAGATTTTTGTTTTCTCGATGTTAAGATGTAATTCATATTGAAAGCTTAATCTTATTTGGTAAATGCTTTTAATCTGTTACATTTTCTGCAAACAAGGTTGTATTATCTGCATAACACATGTTGTTGATGAGTTTTCTTCCAATCTTCATGCCAGATTCTTCTTCATACAGTGTGGTGTCTAATTATTTGCTTAGCATACAGATTGCATGTTATTGTTGCGTTGTTATGCGTCATTGAGTTGCCTGCGACTCATAGCGACCCTATTTACAACAGCTCTGAAGCCTGCCCTGTCCTGAGCCAGTGTCACTGACTCCAGTACACCTTCCCCCAGTGCCCCAGTTACTGTATCAATCCATCTCATCTGGGGTGTTTCTCTCCTGTGCAGTCCCTCCACCCTTCCGAGAATGATGTCCTTCTACAAGGTTCAGTCTCTTCTGGCCACATACCCAAAGTATATGAGAGAGAGTTTCAAAATCCTAGTATCCATGGAAAAACTTGGTTTCACCATCTAATACAGACCTATTTGATTTCTTGGCAGTCCATGGTATGTTCAAGATTCTTCTCCAGGACCACAATTCAAAAACATCAATTCTTCTTCAGTCATCCTTAGTCATTATCCAGCTCTCTAATGCATAACAAGTAATTGTGAAGATTATGGCCTAAATTAGGCACACCTTATTCTCCATACTGACACCATTGCTTCTCCATACTCTGGAGAGGTCCCTAACAACAGATTTACCTAATGAAATTTGTCTTTTGATATCCTGACTGCTGGTGCAAAGAATGTGGATTGTGGAGCTGAGCAAGCTATAACTGCTAACCTCAATCTCTTCACCATCTATCATAATGATGCCAATTGGCCAGTGGTGACCATCTTTGACTTCTTGACATTGAGCATGAATCAAGCGGACGACAGTCCTTGACCTTCTGCAGCAAGAACTCAGGTCCTCCTCAATTTCAGTAAGCAAGGTTGTGTCATCTGCATTCCATAGGTTGTTGATGAGTCTTCTTTCAATACTAAAGTGCACTCCTCTTCAGAAATCCCAACCTCTTGAATGATCTGTTCTGCATATAGAATGAAAAAATATGGAGACAGGACATATCCCTGACACCCTCCCTTCCTGATTTTGAGCCACAGAATTTCTAAACCTAATACAAAATGTTGTTGTTGTTGTTGTTGTGTGCTGTTGAGTCAGAACAGACCCATAGCTGACCCTCCAGTGGATTTTCAGAGACAGTAAATTGCATGGGAGGAGATTGCCTATCACACACAGTAGCTGGTAGACTCAAACCATTTGTCTTTGGGATTGCAGTGCAGTTTCTTACCACTAGGCCACCAGAGCTCCCTGATACAAACATAGAGGCATTAAAAGGAGATTAAATATAAACATTTTATTTCCGTAAAGATTCTGCTTGGTATAACACCATCATAACAAACTCAAAAGAAATTTAAAAAACTGGAAACAACTCTTTGGATTCCAACAAATTAGTAAGTAAAAGACCAACAACTTAGTAAAAATGGGCAAAGAATATGAACAGACAGTTCATTGAACAGAACAGGAATTGAAACATATGTTAATATGCTCAAGCTTCTCCATCATATGAGAAATGGAAATTAAAGCTATTGGGTTGGCACAGATAATAACTTTGATAACACCATATGGGTGAAGGTTAGAGAAACAGATGCTCCGACAGATTGCTGGTGGGAGTGCAGACTGCCTCAACCCCCATGGAGAACAAGTTGGCATTTTGTAAAAGCTAAAATATATATTTTGGCAGGCAACATGAGTCGTGTACCCCAAAACCATTCCTCCCTGTGCCTTGCTAACAGGATCCCGTTGCTCAGGTGGCAATCTGCCCGGGCTCAAGCAATAAATTGATTCATTGGCACTTACTAAAAGCTTCCCTATGCTAGGCACTATTGTAGCCTCTGAGAATGCAATCCTAAAGGAGTCAACCAAATCCTGCCCTTCAGGACAATCTTGCTTCTGCTGGCTGCATTTTGTGAAACAGGGAAATGTCCACAGTAGAATTTTTATGTCTTTTTTCAAACAATAGGTGATTGCCTTGGGCTGTATTCTCTAAAGAAGCAAAACCAATGAGATACAAGACAGAGAAAGATATTTAACCCAAGGAAATTGTCCTGGTGGATTTGAACTGCTTTGGGTAAAGAGTCCAACTCATTAAGGATTACACCACCCGAACTCCCTGTAACACTGAAACTAAAAGAAAGAACTTAGATCCGGCAACTCATAACCAACCCATAGCTGAGGTTGTAGCAGGTCTTTGGAGGCTGTAGAATTTGGAAGCTGTCCATCTTTCCCCCTTGGAATCACTGGCGGATTCGAACCACCAGAGAAGAGCAGGCATTAAACTATCAGCTTACCTCCCTACAGACTATGCCACTACGGTGGATGCTTTCTCCTGCTTTCAGTGGAGAGTGTTGGGTGACAAGGAGACTAGGAAAGTGACCATCTGGCAAAGGGGAATGGGCAGAGATCCCAGTGTTGGGTTTTGGTATTCTAGAATACTGGGCTGCTTTAGAAACTGAAATCTGTTAGTATAATATTGTTTTTCCTTAATTTAACATTGTGAAGTTTTAATCTTTTTTCTATGTGGCAGTATGCCCAGAAAATTAAATGCTGCATTAAAAAGTTGAGGTCAAACAAAAGTGCACATGTTTCGAAAGCATTTTGACTCTGAGAGAAAGACTTTGACTTTATTTCAAAATTTCCCAAAATATTTTATTACTGATTTGATTGTCACTGCCTTCATTATTATAAAAGGCTGAACATCTTTTCATGTTTATTTTCTCATTTGTATATTCTCCAGAGCTCGCGTGAGTCCTGATTTTCTTCCAGAGCTTCTTACTATTTTTCTAACAGTAATCCATTGTTGGAAACAGAGTAGGATAAGACCTGGAGACCATTCAGCAAGGAATTGTAAGAGAGAAGAAGGGTTTCAGGGAAGAGGGATTTTCAGGCCCAGTTTTCCTTGGACAATAACTGCCTTACTTTCCCCAGAGCTAGACCAAGAATCTGTAGTCTAGATGGAACGGAAGAGCACTGTACGGTTTAAAATAAAAAAAGAGTGTGTATCCTTTCTCCACACCTATCCAACCTGTATACAGAGCAAATAATCTGTGAAGCTGAACTCTATGAAGAATGTGGCATCAGGATCAGAGGAAGACTCATCAAAAACCTATGTTATGCAGGCGATACAACCTTTCTTGCTAAAAGCTGGGCGTACCTGAAGCACTTGCAGCAGAAGATCAAAGACCACAGCCTTCACTATGGACTGCATCTTAACATCAAGAAAACAAAGGTTCTTACCACTGGGCCAGTAGGCAACATTATGATAGATAGAGAAAAGGCTGAAATTGTTAATGATTTTTGTCTTGTTTGGATCCATAATCAAAACAGGAGCAAAAAAAATCCAGTGTCATAGTTATTGTTAGGTGCCATCGAGTTGGCTACGACTCATAGTGACACTACGAATAACAGATCTAAATCCTGTCCTATTCTGTGCCATCCTCATCGGCTCTGACATACTTGAGTCCATTGCTGTGGTCATTCTGGTAATCCATCTCTTTGACTCACTGAGGGTCTCCTTTCTTCAGCTGACCCTCCACCTTCCCAAGCATGATGCCCCTCTCCAAAGAACAGCCCCTCCTAACAACATGCCCATACTATGTGAGGTGAAGCTTCACCATCCTTGTCTCTAATAAGCTCTCTGGTTGAAAGTTCTCCAAGTTGTATCTATTTGTTCTTTTGGCAGCCCATGCAATATTCAGTACTCTTCTCCAACACAACTCAAAGGCTTCAATCAATTCTTCTGTTATCCTTAGTCATTATCCAGATCTCTGATGCATAGCAAGTATTTGAAAAGACCATGGACTGAACCTGGTGCATCTTTGTCTTTAAATTGAAATCATCAATCTTCAGTACTTTGGAGCAGTCCCTAATAGCACTTTCCAAGTGCAATACATCTTTCGATTTCCTAATTGCTGGTACTAAGGCTGATAATTGTGGATTCAAGTAAGATGAAATCATTGACAATTTCAGACTCTTTTCCATTTATCATGATGTTGCCTCCCAACATTTCCTTGATGTTGAGATGTGATTCATATTAAAGGCTGTAGTTTTTGATCTTCTGCAGCAAGCGTTTCAAGTCTTCCTGACTCTCAGCAGGCAAGGCTGTGTCATCTGCATAACTGATGATCGTTGTTGACGAAAAGGTTGTTGATGAGTCTTCCTCCAATCCTGATGCCACAATCATCTTTATAAAGTCCAGCTTTTCAAATTATTTGCTCAGTATAGTCTCTATGAAGAGGAATGTGACATCAGGATTGAAGGGAGATTCATCAATAACCTGCATTATGCAGACGGCACAACTTGACTTGCTGAAAGTGAGGAGGACTTGAAGAACTTGTTGCAGAAGATCAAGGAATGTAGCCTTCGGTATGGACTGCATCTCAATATCAAGAAAACAAAGATTCTTACCACTAGACCAATAGGCAGTGTCATGATGGATGGAGAGGATATTGAAATTTAAACTGTCAACAGCTTCATCTTGCTTGGATCCACAATTAACACCCTTGGTACAAGCAGTCAGGAAAAAAAGGTGACATATTGCACTGGGAAAATTTGCAATTAGGGATCTTTCCAAATTATTGAAGGGTAATGATGTCAGTTGGAGGACTAAGATGCATCAGATTCAGGCTATAGTCTTTCTGATTACTAGTTATGCATCTGAGAGCTGGACAGTGAATAAAGATGACAGAAAAAGAATTGACACCTTTGTGCTGAGGTATTGGAGAAGAGCACTGAACATCCCTTGGACAGCCAAGAAAACAAGTAGGTATGTCTTGGAGAGGGTACAATCAGAGTGCTCTTTGGAGGCAAGAATGATGAGGCTCCGTCTAACATACTTTGGACATATTGCTAGGAGGTGTTATTCCTTGGAGAGGGACATGATATTGGGGAGAGCAAAGGGTCAGTGAAGGAGAAGAAAACCGTCAACTAGATGGACTGACATGGTGACTGCTGCAATGGGCTCTTATGTGTCAGGAAGTGTGAGAATGGCACAGGACAGGACTGGGTTCAGATCTTCTGTTTGTAGGGTTGCTATGAGTCGTATTCAACTTGAGGGCACCTAACAACAACCATAAGAATTGAATAGGATATGAGGAAATGATACAGTCCTTACACACCAGCTTTCTATATTTTATACCATGCAGTGTTATTTGCACTGTTCAAACAATGACTTCTTACTCTAGGTACAGGTTTCATATGAGTATAATTAAGTGTTCTGGGATTCTCATTCTTTTCAATGTTAGCCATCATTTGTTCTGATCCACAGTCAAATACTTTTTAATATTTTGCATAGCAAAACAATAAAACACGGAACTTTTTGAATCACCAGAATAAAGAAGCATCGAACTGCAGCTAAAAAAAAATAAATAAAAATAAAACACAAACAGACTGTCTTTTGGTATTCTCTACTTTCTGCCAAGATCCAGATGACTTCAGTAATGATATTGCTGGTGCCGCGGCCTCTTCTAAATCCAGCTTCACCTTCTGAAAGTTCTCTATTAATGTACTATTCTAGTCTTTTGGGATGATCTTCCTCAATATTTTGCCAGCATATAATATTAATGATATTGTTCAGTAATTTCCACATTCTTCTGTTGGGTCACTTTTCTTGGGGATGGGAAAAAATATGGATTTCTTCCAGTTAATGGACCAGCATGTGCCCTCCAAATTTCCTGGCCCAGGCTGATGAGCACATTCAAGGCTGCATCTATTAGTTGAAACTAATCGATTAATTTGAATTGGTATCCTGTCAATTCTCAAGGCCATATTTTTTGCCCATGTCTGAGGTATAGCTGGAACTTACTCCTTCATTAGTGCTGGCTCTTTGTCATCTGCTACTATATATATGAGAGAGACAGAGAGATATGAAGAGAGTTCTGGTGACCTGGTGGTAAGGGGTTGCAATTCCAACCCAAAGGCGGAAGATTCAAATCCACCAGCTCTGCAGTGAGAGAAAGAAGGCCAGTCTTCTTCCATGCAATTTACAGCCTCAGCAAGCCTAATGCAGGGTCAGCTATTGGTCAAATACAACTCAATATCACATAACAATAATGTGTGTGTGTGTGTGTGTGTGTGTGTGTGTGTGTGTGTGTGTGTGTGTGTGTGTGTAAAACCCAAATGTAGATTTTTTTAAAAAAATATTGCATATTTATGTATTGGTAGAATCTCTGGCCCTGATTTGCAGCTATAATTCTTCTCCCCAGAGGCAACTTAAATATGCTTTCAGAAACATGTCATCTGAATTCAAGTATTTATGTAAGCATTCCTAATATGTATATAGAAGGATTGTTGCTGTTGTTGTTGTGTGTCATCAAGTTGCCTGCTTCTCATAGTGACCCTGTGCACAACAGCTCTGAAGCCTGCCCGGTGCTGAGCCAGTCTCACTAATCCCAACACACCTACCCTCATTGCCCTAGTCACTGAATCACTCTCTCATCCTGGATCTTCTTCTCCTGTGTTGTCCCTCCACCCTTCTTTTTTTTTAAAAAAAAAAAATTTAGGTTGTTTATTTTTCACTTCAATGAACATCTACAGAGATTTTGGAATTCCATTCATTCATTCTTGCACCCTTC
>NW_006399818.1:6060383-6075184 GCF_000299155.1 Elephantulus edwardii
GAAGTATGTGAGACAGAACTTCAAAATCCTAGCATTTGAAGAGAAACTTGATTTCACCTTCTCCAAGAAAGACCGATTTGTTTCCTTGGTGGTCCATGGTGTGTATTTTCAAGACTCTTCTCTAGCACCACAACTCAAAGGCATTGGTTCTTCTATCATCCTTAGTCATCACCCAGCTCTCTGATGCATAGCAAGTAATTGCGAAGACCATGGCCTGATCAGGTGCACTTGAGTCTCCAGACTGACATCATTGCTTCTCAGTACTCTAGAGAAGTCCCTAACAGCAGATTTACCTAATGCAATTTGTCTTTTGATATCCTGACTGCTGATGCCAAGAATATTTATTGTGGAGCCGAGCAAGTTGTTACTGTGAACAACCTCAATCTCTTCATCATCTCTCATAGTGTTTCCAACTGGCCCAGTGGTGAGAATCTTTGTCTTCTTGATGTGGAGCTTCAACCCATATTGCAGACTACAGTCTTTGACCTTCTGCAGCAAGTACTTCAGGACCTCCTTAGTTTAAGCAAGCAAGTTTGTATCATCTGCAAAATGTAGGTTGTTGATGAGTCTTCCTCCAATCCTGAAGCCACATTCCTCCTCAGAAAGCCCAGCCTCCTAAATGATCTGTTCTACATATAGATTGAAAAGATATGGAGACAGGATACATCCCTGATGCTCTCCCTTCCTGATTTTGAACCGTCCAGTGTTTCCCTGCTCTGTTCTAAGGACTGCTTCCTGGCCCAAGTATAGGTTTCACATAAGTACAATCCAGTGTTCTGGGATTCCCCTTCTCCTCAAGGTGAACCACAAGTTGTTGTGATCCACAGAATCAAATGCCTTTTCATAGTTAATGAAACACAGATAGATATCCCTCTGGTACTCATTGCTTTCTGGTAAGACCCATCTGACATTGGGGATAATGTCTCTAGTGCCACTACCTCTTCTAAAATCCAGCTTATATTTCTAGTAGTTCTTTGTCAATGTACTGTTCCAGTTATTTCTGGATACTCTTCAGCAGGATTTTGCTTGCATGTGATATGAGTGATATTGTATGATAATTTTCACACTCTGACGGGTCACCTTTTTTTGGAATGAGAATAAATATGGATAGATGGATATCAAAAGTTTTTAAAAATAATGTAGCCATAGAAATTCCATATGACCCAGCTATGCCACAGCTAGGAATAACCCCAGAGAAAATTAGAACTGAGACACAGAGACTTGTACACCAAGGTCTATAGCAGTGTTACTCACCATCACAAGAACATAGAAACAGTTCAAATGTCCAAACCAATGAAATGAATTGAGAAATTGTGATACATTCACATGATGGAATACTATGTAGCACTCTGGAGCAATGATTTTGAAAATTACTGCATAACTTGGGAGGATTGGAGAGCATTATGGTGAGTGAACTAACTCAATCTCATAAGGACAAATACTGTATAAACCCATTATTGTAGAAATGGAAAGATAACAACTAAAACATGTATGAGGATCCAAGGAGGAGGGAAGAGGAGAAGGATGAGGATGGGTAGGAGGAAATCATAGCATCACAAAACTTGGTAGGTGGGGGGGAGGGGGCTAGTAAAGGGAATGGGAAAGATCCAGAGGGGACTTGGAAAGACAGGGTAACTGTGGGCATAGTTCAATCGCGATTAATTTTTTTTTCTTTTTCTTTTTTGTTGTGTACTGTCGAGTCAGATCCAACTGGCATAGAAGGAGATTGTCCCTCCCTATCCATCAGAGCATCTGGTGGATTTGAACTGTGCACCTTAGAGATTGCAATGAAGCTTCTTGCCACTAGGCCAACAGAGTTCCCTAATCATAATTAATTTTATAAAACATAATGAATGGAAATAATTCTGTGAAACACAATGTGAATAAAGGATAGTGTGAAACACAATGTATACAAACTTTGTAAGCAAACCAATATAAAAGTTAAAAAAAATAAAAGTAGTGTAGCTTAAGTTTAAAAACATAATACAAAGAAACCATAAGCAACAAGAACTTTTAGTATCAGTGACCTCTTAGATTACAGTAAAGCTCAAAGTGGCAGTAATTATTGTAAGCAGTTACTTTACAGACTAGGTTTGTAAACCTCTTTCGCCTTGTTAAACCCTCATTTACTTGCGATCACTCCAAAGTATTGAATTATGTTGTCATTCTAAAGCTTGAGTGTCTCCGTTTCAGAATCCAGAAACTTGTGCCAACTGCTTTGAGAATCAACTTACCACCAGTTTTTTTCTTTTCGTTCTTGAAGCCTAGAAGCTAAATTTAATTTAAAAAAAAATCCATATCCATACCTAGAGACTTTGATTACGTTTCGCAGACTAGACCTTCTGTGCTTTTTTGTATGGGATTCCTTTCTCTCAAATTCCACACCTCTTGCCTTCTGGCATCCAGCCGTGGGGCGGGTGCTTTGTCGAAGTGGCTCGCTGGTCTAGGCTAGTTATACCTGACTCATACACCAGAGGGCGCAAAGACAGCCAGCGCTTGTTTTTCTTTAAATGTCGATTCAAAATCCCTGGGAACAATAACAAAACAACAGGAACAGCAGGGCCATTGAAGACAAAGAGAAAAGAACAGCCTGTTTCACTTGAGCTAAAGTTTGCGTCCTTACCCCTCACGCCTCCTCGCCTTAAACAACTAGAAAGAGGGGAAAATCCATCAAACCCCAAAAGGTTTAATAATGAAATAATGCAAAATAATGAAATTTTTAGCTAACAAGGAAAAATCAGAGTATAATAATAGACTAATCCCCATAGGCTATAAAAGGTTATCCAGGAAATGAATTTCTCAAGGGGAAAAAAAGAGTATCCAGTGGTGCGTTTAACATGTAGTCCTGATAGTAGTAATTTAAAACACACACAAACGATTTATGCTTTTTTGTTTCGGTTCACACACACACACATTATAGAATTTAGAACATGTGAAAAAGCAAACGAAGAGATTATCTATAAATTTTAATCCAGATGTAACTAATATTTTCACCTTTATCTTCCCACACTCTCAGTATTTACAAATGCTCAGTAGGATTCTGTGTGTAATGTTGGATTACTCAATGAAGAAGGTAAGGCTAACACGTGCTTACTTACAAAATGGAACGAACAATACACATTTTTTTCTAATCACATCAAAGATTCTGCTTCTAGGTTTGGTTGCCTGCCGTCTCTCTCCCAACTCCATAGTACTTTCCCAAAGAATCAAAGCTTTTCAAATTTATAATCTCTGGCTGGGACAGAGTACCCAGTAAGCAAAGCAAGCATAAGCTTCCTTGTGATTATTTACCTGTGAAATAAACAGTTTCAAAATACTTGGTACCAGCAGTCAAGGAGATCAGGTGATCAGGAGACGGATGGTGCCAGGAAAGTCTACAGCAAAAGACCTCTCCAAATTACTGAGGAGCAATGGCGTTGGTTTAAAGACTTAAAATGCGCCTGATTCAGGCCACAGTCCTTTCAATCACCTGCTGTGCATCTGAGAGCTTGACAAGGAAGAAGGCTGACAGAAGAAGAATGGATTCCTTTGAGTTGTGGTGCTGGAGAAGAGTGCTGAATATCCCATGGACTGTCAAAAGAAAAGACACAGCAGGCATATCTTGGAGAAATTTCATCCAGAGTGCTCTTTCGAAGCAAGGATGGTGAAGCTTCTTACATACTTTGGGCATGTTGTTAAGAGGGGTTATTCCTTAAGAGACATCACAGGTAGAAAGGTGGAGGGTTGGCAAAATAGAGGAAGACCCTTGAGCAAGTGGATTAACAGAATTCAGCAGTTATTGGCTCAAGAATGTCAGAGAGGATGAGGCACAGAGCAGAGTTCAGATCTATTGTTCACAGGCTCACTCTGAATCATACTCAACTTGGCATTACCTAACAACAACAGCAATCATGAATATCACACACACACACCACACACACACAACCCCCCCCCAAAAAAATTGAAGATTATTCCAAAAAGGCTGAAACAGTAAATGCACAGGGAACTTTCAGAAATTCAAACTAGATTAAAAGAAGTACAGTCATTAACAATATCACTGCTGACACCAGTTAGATCCAGAAAGATATTTACTTATAGTCTCATTTTTTAAAAAAAATTAATAATCCAAAAGACTGTGGAAATTGTTGAACAACATCATTTCTAAACAAAATCTTATTGAAGATTATTCAAACACATCTGGAACTGAACATTGACAGAGAACTTCCAGAAATACAATATGGATTCAGAAGAGGTGGTGGCAGTGTGGATATCACCCCTGATATCAGATGGTTTCAAAAGAGGCAGTGGCTGTTTTGATTTGCATCTCTCTTAGAGCTAGGGATTTTGAACATTTCTTCATGTGTTTGTTGGCCATCTGAATGTCGTCTTTGGTGAAGTGTCTGTTCGTATCCTGTACCCATTTTTCAATTGGGTTATTTACTTTTATCTTGTTGTGGTGATGGAATATTTTATAAATTCTAGATATAAGTCCCTTCTCTGACATGTCATTACCAATACTTTTTCCCAGTCTGTGGCTTCCCTTTTTACCCTGCTGGAGAAGTTTTTGGATGTGCATAGGTATCATCTCACCCCAGTAAGAATAGCAAAATATAACAGAACAGCAAACAACAAATGCTGGTGAGGTTATGGAGAAATTGGAACCCTTATTCACTGTTGGTGGGAGTGTAAAATGGTGCAGCAGCCACTATGAAAGGCAGTATGGCGCTTTCTCAAAAAGTTTCAAACAGAAATACCACTTGACCCAGCAATTCCACTACTTGGAATATACCCCAAAAAAACCCATAACTGCCACCCAAGCAGATATATGCACGCTTATGTTTATCAAGACTTTGGATTATTAGCAAAGATTTGGAAAAAACCTATCACGACTTTGGATTATTAGCAAAGATTTGGAAAAAAACGAATGGATAGAGAAGCTGTGGTATGTTCACACAATGGAATACTATGCTGCATTCAAAAACAAGGAACTCAGGGAGCTCTGGTGGCCTAGTGACAAGATGCTGCACTGCAATCCCAGAGGTATGCAGTTCAAATCCACCAGATGCTCTGCTGGAGAAGGAGGGGGCAATCTCCTCCTGCACCAGTCAGATCTGATTTGAAGGTACACATAAAAATAATACAATAAAAAATTTAAAAAAATTTTTAAAAACCAAGGAACTCATGCAATATTATTCAAAATGGGTGACCCTGGAGGACATTATGCTGAGTGAAATATCTCAGTCACAAAAGGACAAATATAAAAAAAAGGACAAATATTACATAGTGCCACTGTTGTAAAACATGACTGCCATAGGGGTTGCGGTGGGGGGGGAGGGTGAAGACTGAGAAAGATGGAATAAATTATTTATACTGCATTGAAACAGATGAGAGAGAGAACTGTTTAAAAAGTATATATGATTAGGTATTATTGTCATGACATGAATCCAGAACGAAGGCTGCATCGTGGAGTGGACTTGGGGGGAGGGATTATATAACAATGAAAGAATTTTTCTTTTACTTTTCAAAAAGAAGAACAAACTGGAGGGTAGGGGTGGGCAGGGAGAAAAGTGCAACAATGAATGAATGGAAATAAAAATTTTTAAAAAAGAGGCTGTCACTTGAGGGCTATCACTGCTGGTGGCAGATGGATCTTGGCTAAAAGCAGAGGAGAGCTCTGTGTTTTATTGACTAAGTAAAGGCATTTAATTGTATATAACACGACAAATTACGACTAGCATTGAGAAGAATGAGAATTCAGAACACTTAATTTCACTCATAGATCAAGAATCAGGGTTGTATCCTTTTTCCACACCTATTCAAATCTGTATGTTAAACAACAGAATGTGTGTCATTAAACTCAACATCACAGAGGTTAGAGTTCACAACACTTGGCATAGTTACCCTATCCTGTAGATCATGGATGACCACAATGACACAAAGGGTTGATAGTGACAGTAAGACAGATCAGAAGTGTCAGAAATTAGGCCACCAGCTTTGAAGCAAAGCCTACTTCCTCAAAGCAGACGGAAGCCTAGAGCGTGGGGCAGATTGAATATGATACTTGTGGAGCCTCCCAGGAAGCCTAACCTCCAAGCCTGCAAATTCACTTTACAGTGAGAGTGGTGGTGTTCTTGACTGTGAGGGAGCTCTGGTGGCTTAGTGGTTAGGAGTTATGCTGCCAACACAAAGGCACTTGGATTGAATCCACCAACTCTTCCATGGGGGAAAGGCGGGCAGTTTCCTTCCGTATGATTTACTAGCTCTGAAAATCAGCTATGAATTTAATATGACTCATTGGAACATAACAACTCTGGACCTCAATTTTCTTATCTGTACAAGGTTGAAAAGTTTACCAAGGTTTCTGCCAGCTCTTCAAAGTTTGTGGTTTTTTTAACTATGACCAACTGTGGTTTATAATAAAAAGTCAAGACATTTCCTCTCTCCTGCAGCCCAAGTCCCAGAAATAGCAACTCCTCCCCTTGCTGTTTGCAAGTCTCCACATACATACTATTAGTACTTATGAGCCTGTCTTTAAAATGTCTTTATTTTATTGTGGTTTGAATCAAAGTTAACAAAGCAAATTAGTTTTCCACTCAACCACTGATACAGATTTTTGTCTTAGAACATTAACTACAACAATAAACCATAGCATTAATTACAACACAGGGCAGCCATGCTTTCCCCACGTCCTCCTGATAATTCTCACTTGCATCATCAATCCTTCTGTCCTAACCCTTTCTGCTATCTAGGCTCTATTCTTGGGCAGACCCTGCCATTTTTCTTTATATGGTTGCATATTCTAAAGATTAAATGACTCCCGGGTGTTATTGTTCACCTTCCAGGCCTGTCTGTTGTTTAGCCGGAAAGTTGAGGCCGAGGTATGAATTTTGTTTCAGGTTTGGAAGGTAACTAAGGCTCTAATCTCAGGGGTTCCGCTGGTATCTATTGGACTTGTAAGAATGATCTCTTAATGGTTTTAAGTTTTGCTTTACATTTTTCCCCCAACTCTACTATCCAGGATCTTCTACTGTGATTCCTTTAAGAGCCGTCAGTGGTGGTAGCCAGCCAGATTCTTCCAATCTCACGTCTGGTCTTCACTAGAGGATTCCTCTACCAGGACTGTTGGAAATCCTGTCTCTCTTCTTTTTCAAGATTCTTCATCCAATGAGGCATTGCTGAAAAGCAGGCCTCCCATCAAAACAGGCAGATGTGACCATTTATTCTCTGTAAGAACAAGTGTTTTCACACAACTGCCATCATTTTCAGCTGGCAAAATCTTCACCTTTCCGTGCCTCAGTTCCTCGTCTGTAAAAGGGGTCAAATGCATAGGATTGTGACAATGATTAAGTGGGCTAAATGTGTGTCTAGCACTTAATATACTTAGAATAAGCATCAATTGTATCTCCATCTACCTGGTCACCTCACTGTAAGAGATTCATATTCATTCCCACTCCCAAAAAAGATGATCCAACAGAGTGTGGAAATCATCAAACAATATCACTAATATTTCACACAAGCAAAATCTTGCTGAAAATTATCCAAAAGGGACTGTACACGAACAGAGAAATGCCAGAAATACAATCTGGGTTTCAAAGAGGCCATGGCACCAGCAATATCATTGCCAATGTCAGATGGATCTTGGCTGAAAGCAAAGATATCTATTTGTATTTAATGGACTATGAAAGGTTTAGATTTGTATTTAATTGACTTTGCAAAGGTATTTGACTGTGTAGATCACAACAAAATTTTGGCTAACCTTGAGAAGAATGGGAATTCCCAGAACATTTGATTGTACTGGGAACAGAAAGCAGTCCTCAGAACAGAGCGAGGAAATACTGCATGGTTCAAAATCAGGGAAGGAGTGCATCAGAGATGTGTTTTCTCTCCATAACTTTTCAATATATATGTGGAACAGATCATTCAGGAGGCTGGAAGAAGATTGCGGCATCAGCATTAGAGGAAGACTCATCAACAACCTACAATTAACACAACAACAACACACACACAAAAAAAACAACCAACAAAAACCCTGAAAGTCTGATGATCAGCTATTACAAGCCAAAAACTGAGGAAGACTTGAAACATCTACTGCAGAAGGTCAAGGACTATAGTCTTCAATATAGATTGCATCTCAACATCAAGAAAACAAAGATTCTCACCACCAAGCCAAATGGCAGCATCATGATAAGATAGAGAAGAGATTGAGGTTGTTAACAATTTCTTCTAGTTCAATCCACAATCAACATTCAACAGTCAGGCAATCAAAAGACAAGTTGCTTTGGGGAAATCTGCTCTCAAGGACCTGTCCAGAATCTTAAGGAACAATGATGTCAGTCTAGAGACTAAGGTGCACCTGATCCAGGCCATGGTCTGCAATTACTTGCTATGCATCAGAGAGCTGGATGATGACTAAGGATGATAGAAGAAGAAACAATGCCTTTGAGTTGTGGTGCTGGGGAAGATATTGAGCATTCCATGGACTGCCAAGAGAACAAAGAGGTCTGTCCTGGAGTGGGTAAAATCAAATTGCTTTCTGGAGGCAAGGATTTTGAAGCTCTGTCTCACATACTTTGGACACGTTGTCATGAGGGACCAGTTCTTAGAGAAGTACATCATGCTTGGAAGGGTAGAGAGTCCGCCCAGAAGAGGAAGACCTTGGATGAGATAGTTTTGACACAGTGACTGTGGCATTTGTGGCAGGTGTATTAGAGATAGTGAGATTGGTTCAAGATAGGGCAAGATCCAGAACTATTGTTCACAGGATTGCTGTGATGGCATGTAACAACAACATTCCTCCACCATAACACTTAACAGGTAGTTTTATAACTATGTATCAGAGTCCAACACCCACACGAAACTTGATTTCTCTAAGAGTAATAAGTAATTTTACTCATATTTTTGTCAGTGTCTATATCCACACCCAGCATGAAAAATAACCAATAAAGCTATACACTCTAAAAATGATAAAGAAAAGAATGAAGTGTTTCTTGTACTGCATCAGGGCAAACAAATATTTGTCTCTCACTTTCATTTTTAGATTATTGTTTAGATAAATTGGGCTGGGAAAGAAAGTGAAGTGTGAGCATCTCCAATAGATTTGCTTTCTTATGAATCTAAAAATAGAGGAAAACGTGCAACAATGAATCAGTGAAAATCCAACTTTTCTGTAAACTTAGGTTAAAATCAAAAGTAAAATTTTTTTTAAAATGTAAAAATAATCTAAATATGTACATACTCCCTTCATCCTATCTTCCAGGCCCAAATTAGAAACATTTACTCTTGAATTTTGTTGGATTTGGAGGTATGGTTCCTGGATTTACATGGAAAATTCTGAATTCAATAGATGACTACAATGTTTCAGTAAATGAATTATTTTGTTGTTGTTATTGTTGCTGTTGTGTGCCATGGAGTCAAAACCAACCCATGGGTGACCCTCCAGCAGGTTTTCAGAAACACTAAATCTTACAGGAGGAGATTGTCCATCCTTCTCCCATGGAGCAGCTGGTGGATTTGAACATTGTGACTTTGGGATTCCAGTGCAGCTTCTTACCACTAGGCAATCAGAGCTCCCTAAATGAATGAGTGTGGTGGTGGTGGTGGTGGTGTTTACCGTGGAGTCAGAACCGACCCATAGCTGACCCTCTGGCAGGTTTTCAGATGCAGTTAATTGCCGAGGAGGAGATTGCCCATCCTTCTCCCGCAGAGCAGCTGGTGGCCTCAAACTGTGTGACTCTGGGATTACAATACAGCTTCTTGCCACTAGGCCACTGTTGTTGTTGTTTTTAAGTGCCATAGAGTCATATGTGACTCATAGCAACCCTATGAACAAAAGTCCTCAACACTTGAGTGTGTGACTTTCATCCTTTCTCCCAGTTCATAGGGTTTCTGGAGGCAAGCTATTTACGGAAGTGGATGCCACTCTTGCTTCCAAGCCTGTTTTAATCGGGGAGCTCCACCAAACACTGTCCGCCATGGGTAACCATTATCACATTTGACACATCAGTGTCACAGTGTTCCCCTTCACAGCCACCACAAGTTACCTCTATACGGCAAGTGAACACACCAAGGTTATTCGACCTAGAGACTCTTTGAACAAAAACAATGGAAAAACAGGCCCGAGGGCCGCAAGCCCGCCCCTCAGTATCTTACCATCCTGGCATATCCAAATGCTGGCCAACTCTGGGCCAGAAACCCCAGTTCATCTGGTGAGTCCGCTCCGCCGACCCCCAGTGGGGCACAGAGAAAGCCACAAGTGCCCAGAGCTTTTCTTACCTGACACTAGAGTCCAAAATTACCGAGGCGCAGTTTAGACTCTAATTATGGGATAGGAGGGAAGGGGAAGGTCGAGTTTTATGCTCATATAATTTCTTATTTACATTATGATCAAAGGCTGGGTTGAGGAAGTGAGATTAATAGAGAAGTAAAGAAAGAAAGAAAAACTAGATCATGTATGCTGACTTAAAACCTTCTCACTGTTCTTGGGACAAAACAAAAGCCCTTTGTTGTTGTTGTTATGTGCCATCGAGTAATTTGTGACTCATAGTGACCTTATGTACAAGAGCTCTAAATGCCCTTCTATCCTGTGCCAACCTCACCATCTCAAACACGCTCATTCCCACCACCCCAATCACAGAATCGATCCATCTCATTGAGGGTCTTCCTTCTCCTGTGCAGTCTCTCCACTCTCCCAAACATGATGTCCCTCTCCAAGGACCAGTCCCTCCTTGCAACATTCCCAAAGTATGTCAGACGAAGCTTCAGAATCCTTGACTCCAGGGAACATTCTGGCTTCACCCTCTCCAGGAGAAACCTGTTTGTTCTCCTAGCAGTCCATGGTATATTCAACACTCTTCTCTAGCACCACAGCTCACTCTTGAGAGGTCCCTCACAGCTGACTTTCCCAATGCAATTTGTCTCCTGATTTCCTGGCTGCTGTTACCAAGAGTGTTGACTGTGGAACCAAGTAAACTAAAACTGCTAACTATCTCAATCTCTTTACTGATGCTGCCAGTTGCCCCAGTGGTCAGAATCTTTGTTTTCTTGTTATTGAGCTTCAATCCATATTGAAGACTGCAGTCCTTGACTTTCTGCAGAAAGCGCTTCAGGTCCTCCTCAGTTTCAGCAAGCAGGGTTGTGTCATCTGCATAACGCAGATTGCTGATGACTCTTCCACCAGTCCTGATGCCACATTCCTCCTTGTACTGCCCAGCATCTTGGATGATCTGTTCTGCATACAGATTGAAAAGGCATGGAGACAAAATGCATCCCTGACGGACTCCCCTTTCTTGACTTCGAACCATCCAGTGTCTCCCTGCTCTGTTCTGATGACTACCTCTTGGTCCAAGTATAGGTTTCACGTTAGCACAATCAAATGTTCTGGGATTCCCATTCTTCTCAGAGTCAGCCATAGTTTGTTGTGATCCACACAGTCAAAAGCCTTTGCATAGTCAATGAAGCACAGATAGGCATTCTGGTATTCTCTGCTTTCTGCCAAGATCCATCCAACATTAGCTATAATATCCTTAGTACCACGATCTCTTCTAAATCCAGCCTGCACATCTGGCAGTTCTCTGTTGACATATTGTTCCAAACGTTTTTGGGTAATTTTCAGCCCTTTAGATGATTGAAAAGACAAGATATAACTTCAGAGAAAGTATCTGCAAAGCACATATCTGACTATTATTTTAAAGATTGGTAAATGGGAGTGGGAGGTCCCTTTTAAAACCCAATAATAATATTTTTAATCATATATTGAAAAATAAATCCCATTAAAACAGGCAAAAATACTTTCAGATTAAACGAGAAGGTTCTCACTATCGTTAAGCATTAGGGAAACGTAACATAACATCACAGGAAGTGTCACTCAGCACCTGCTATTGTTGTCATGCGCTATCGAGTCAGATTCGAACCACAGGCTTCAGGTTGGCAGTTCAACTCCTTACCCACTGGATTACCAGAGCTCCCTAGTAATTACTCAATTATCATTAATAGTATAAACAAAGATGTGTATGAATGAATGAAAACTGAATATCATTTGTAAGTTTCATTCAAAAAGAAAAGAGATTAAAGTCCTCTCCCATCAAAAAAAAGTAATAAATAAAAATATAAGGGGGGGGAAGTAAGTTGTCATGAACTTTGGTGAACAAGTTCCTGCTTTCAGCTTATCAGGTTATATATACTTGGGAGCGAGATCGTTGAGTCATATGGTAATTCTATATTTAACTTCTTGAGGCGTTTCCAAACTTTTTTCACAGAAATTACACCATTTACTTCATTCTAGCAATGGAGGAGCAATTTCTTCACATCCTGGTCAGTTTTTCTTTTTTTTAGTGTTTTCAAGTTTTTTATTTATCTGTTTAGTTTTCAATCCCTTCTCCCTCCTTTCCTGTCCCTGGTAACCATCCAAGAATGATTCTGAGTGTAAACCTTTCCTTAGCTTTCAATAATAGAGGGTTTATACCTTAAGAGTCTTTTTGTGACTGACTTGTCACTACTCATAATTTCTTTTAGATTTCTGCATGTTGTGCACTATTTCAGGAATTCCTGACCATTTTTAGTGATGCATAATGGTCTATTGTGTGAATACATACATCATAGATTCTTTAGCCATTCATAATTGATGGGCATTCAGATGATTTCCAATTCTTTTTTATTGTAAATATTCCTGCAATAAACACTTTTAACACATTGCTGCACACTTTTAAATTGACGACCGTGCTTAGAAAAACATTTTTTTTCTCCGATGTATTACCATCATTTGCAGCAACATGTTAATAGAAAACCAATTTGCTCTATAAATTCTTAATCAGATAACAATTTTTTTAAAAATTAATTTAGGATTCCTGGGCCTTTATGGCTCTGGACTAGACTCTGTTTATCCACTTACAAGATAAAGATTGTTCTTGTCATGTGCTGTTGTTATGCAACTCATAGTGACCTTATGTACAATAGCTCTGACGCCTGTCCTATCCTGAGCCAGTCGCAATGTCTCTGACAAACCTATCCCTATTACCCCAGTCACGGTGTCAATCCATCCCATCCAGGACTTCCTCTCCTGCCTTATCCATTTGCCCTTCCAAGCACATCCTTCTTCAAGGACAGGTCCCTCTGGCGGCATGCCCAAAATATTGCCTCCAGAGAGCAGTTTGGTTTCACCCTCTCTAGGACAGAACTGTTTGTTCTCTTGGCAGTCCATGGTATAGTCAAGACTCTTCTCCAGCACCACAACTCAAAGGCATCAATTCTTCTGTCATCCTTAGTCATTGTCCAGCTCTCTGATGCATTTCAAGTAATTGCAAAGACCCTGGCCTGGATCAGGCACACCTTAGTCTCTAGACTGACATCTTTATTCTTCAGTACTCTAGAGAGGTCCCTGACAGCAGACTTTCCTAATCCAACCCGTCTTTTCATTTCCTGACTGCTGGTTCCAAGAGTGTTGATTGTGAAGCTGAGCAAGCTGTAATTGTTAACAACCTCAATCTCTTCTCCATCTATCATCGTACTGCCGATTGGTCCAGTGGTGAGAATTTTTGTCTTCTTGATGTTGAGCTTCAATCCGTATTGAAGACTGCAGTCCTTAATTTTCCGCAGTAAACACTTCAATTTCTCCTCAGGACTTTTGGAGTTTTTGTTGTTGTGGGGTTTGTTGGGTTTTTTCCTAGTTTACCATGTTGTTATTGTTAATTGTCATCTAGTCAAGTACGACTCATAGTAAGCCTATGAACCAAAGGCCTGAAGCCTTTCTATAACTATCAACGTTTATCAAAACTCATAGAGTTTCCAGAGGCATGTTTAGGAAGTGAATGCCACTCCTGCTTCCAAAGCTTACATTAATTTATTCTTCTTCTCAATAGCCTTCATGCAGCCTCAGAAGTCTATTGAGAAGGGGGGGAACCCCAAAATTCCCATGATATGCTATTCAATGCCAAAATTTTTTAAGATCACACTTGAAATTTTCACTACCACCAGTTGCCATCGTGACATTTACCGTGTCCTTGGTTAGATTGTAACCTTTCCTTTCTCCCAGTGCTGACAGTGAGAATCTCTGAACTGCCTTCACAGCAGGTGTCAGGCTCCCTGTCCCCTGAGTTTCGCTGACTCAGGCTGCTTCTTAGCTTCCCCAGGGAGGAAAAAGTGATGATAACTCCATATAAATCCTGGCAGAGTCAGACTACATTTCTCTGGAGAAGATGTTGTGTCGTCTGCAGCGTGGAATGGGGAGGGCCAGACAGACAATTCAGGAGGCCTGGGTTCTCAAGGACTCCTTCAGCTGAGAGATTTGAGACAAGCTCCTTAAACCTTACGAGGAAAAGGAAACCATCGTCATTATTACCACAGTGTGCTTTTGACCTCACACGTTATTGACGAGTCAGAGTGAAACCATAGGAAAACTGAGGGTTTTGATTTAAGAGTGGAAAAAGAGATCTGGTGATAGTCTCTTGTGCTGTGCTGCTAGCCAAGAGTTCACTCCTGTGAGTCAAAACCAGCTCGTAACTAATGTTCCACTGGGTTTCCAGAGCCACAAATCGCACGAGAGGAGACTTCATCCATCTTTCTCCAGAGGAGCTGCTGGTGGATTCAGACCACAGAGAGGTGCAGCCTTTAGATTAGCCGTGCACATCGCCCAGGCCTACGCCATAGAGCTCCCTACCTACAGTGGGGAAAACTTGCCAGACAGGCCTCATAAATCATCATCTGTCTCACGTCTGCATTAAAAGAAGTATTCTCTCTTGGTCAGACACCTGATTCTCATCTAAGTTCTAAAACAAAAAAAAAAAAAAAAAGAATTTTCTCTTCATCAAACAAAAACATGCAATAGAATC
>NW_006399818.1:6075284-6081258 GCF_000299155.1 Elephantulus edwardii
TCACGTCTGCATGTTGAGTCTTGTTTTGTTTTTACACATTGTTGAAAGACTTTCTAAGTTCTAAAAAAAAAAAAAAAAAAAAAGAATTATTCTCTTCATCAAACAAAAACATGCAATAGAATCTACAATTTCTAAAAATGCATTAACGACAAGTAGTGAATTCCATGGAGACTTAGTGTCAGCCACACGCGACCTCTGGCTTCTTGGGGAAAGGCAGGGATGGTAGGCTCTGGGAGCATGTGGCTTTCTCTGTGCCCCAAGTGTGGGTCAGCAGAGTGGACATAGCAGAAGAACTGGGGGGGTCTCTGGGCCAGAGTTGGCCAGAATTTGGGCGTGACAGTTAATGGTAAAATCCTGAAGGGCCCGAGACCTGTGGCCCTCAGGCCTGTTTGTCATTGTTTTTGTTCGAACATTCTTCTAGGTCGTATAGCCCTGGTGTGTCTACTTGCCATACCGAGGTAACTTTTGGTCGCTGTGATGCTGAACACTGTGACACTGAAGTGTCAAATGCGATAAACGCGATAACGGTTACCCATAGCGGACAGTGTTTGGTGGCGCTCCTGGTTGAAACAAGCTTGAAACAGGAGTAGCATCCACTTCCGTAAATAGCTTGCCTCCAGAAACCCTATGAACCTGGAGAAAGGATGAAAGTTGTGCATGCAAGTGTCAAGGACTTTCATTCATAGGGTCGCTATGAGTCGCCTGGGACTCAGCAGCACTTAACAACAACAATACGGCCCTAAATGCAGCAGTTGTCTGACAGAAGAAGATGCTTCCACTCCCGTAAATAACTTGCCTCTGGAAACCCTATGAACCTGGAGAAAGGATGAAAGTCACACAAGTGCTGAGGACTTTCATTCGTAGGGTCACTATGAGTTGCCAACGACTCAATGGCACTTAACAACAACAGTGAATTTCGTGAGGCAAACACACATTTAAGTTCTGTGATGTGCTCTGTCATGCTCACTCAACTATTTGCTGTCAAGTCGGAACTTCTAGCTGAGCCTCTAGTGGGTTTTCAGAGGCTGTAAATCAAACAGGAGGAGATTGCCTGTCTTTCTCCCTCAGAGCTGCTGGTGGATTTGAACTGCTAAAGAGACAAGCCACCTTTGGGTTAGCAGTGCAGCACCCTACAGACTACACCAACAGAGCTCCCTCCTCAATAAAAAACAACCAAGCAACCCCCAAGGCATAGCTTCCTCACAGCCGCTCCTCTCAGCTGCTTTTCAGAGCCTATAGATTGCACAGGAAGACAATGCCAGCTTTCTTCTGTGAAGCAGTTCACAGATTCAAATAATCCGCTCCTAGGTTGGCAGTGCAACTCTCTACCCACTAGGCCTCAGAGCTCCCTTCTGTTATCTTCTCTAATAACACGTATTTAGAGATAATGCCAAGAGCGTAACATATGAGGCTGGCCTGGTGCCCATGGAACGAGGCCTGATCCTGTTTAGGAAAAAGGTTTGGATGACAATTCTATCAGTGCACTTGCTCACTCTATGTTCACGCAGAGGCACATCCTGTTTTGACCCAATAGTTATTATTGAATCATTAACATACTTATTTTAGTGTTTTTTTTCAAGTATATCACAGACACCACAGGTGAGAGCCTGAAATACAGAATAACCTACTGATAAATTGTGTTTGGCAGTCACTGGTCAAAAGCATGAGCTTCTGTCATCTCTCTCTCCTTGCCAAGTTGGAACCAATTCATAATTGACCCTACAGAGAGTATTTAGAGGCTGTAGATCATCTAGAAGGAGACTGTCCCTTCCTCCCATATAGCAGCTGATAGATTCTAACCTTCGGGTTGGCAGCACAACTCCTTAACTACGAGGCCACCAGAGCTCATTCATTCTGTCACTGTCATTGTTAGGTGACATCAAATCAAGTAAGACTCATAGCAGCTCTATGAACAATCCGAGCCTTGCCTATCCTGCCTGCGTCCATTGTTAAAGTCAGTGTCAACCTATGTTCTTGAGGCTCTTTCTCTCCTTTGCTGACCCTCCACCGTTCTAAGTAACATGCTCAAAGTAGATGAGAACAAGTTTCACCATCCTTGCCTCTAATGAGCACCCGCCAAGGCAGAGACAAACTTGTTTGTCCTTGTGTCAGTCCATAGGATATTCACTACTCTTCTCCAACACAATTCAAAGGCATCAGTTTTTCTTCTTGTCATCCCTAACTTGAACAGTTGTTTCATGGAAATGTTTATTCTGTCACAGAAAGCTTCATCTGGTTTGGCTTTTAAGATCTTTTTTTAAGATACACCAAACCCTGAAAGGCCCACACATCTGGAAACCATATGAGATCTTTGAATATCAACTACGGAATGAAAATTTTAAATGTCCATGTGTAAAGCTCTGTAACTTACATATTTAAATATAAAACAAAGCAAAACAACCTCTCAAACCAAGTTAGCTGGCAAATGTAAAACACAAACCAACCAACCAACCAACAAAAAAACCCAAACAACAAACAAAACCAAATCCAGAAGCTACTTTCACACAATTCACTAGCACAGTGTTGGCAAACCCACAGGAGGGCCAACCCTGAGTTGCAACTGACTCCACGGCTGTGAGAGCTGGAAACAGCAGGGAGAAAGAGAACTGGGAGCATATGGTGTTTCAGAGTCTCAGATTTTGGCCAAGGGAAAAACAGTCTGAGGAATCCAGAGAAGAAGCTGAGTGCGCAGCGCTTCCAAAAATCTGAGTTTTCACACTTTCCAGCGATGAAGAAAAAATTTAGAAATTGGCCAAATGAAAAAGGAGGAGGAAAGGAACCCTTTGCTCGCCTAGAGGAAGCGGGGGAGGCCCACCTAATCCTGCCTTGTCCGTGGTCCTTTAAGCCCTCAGGCTGCCCCAATCCTACTCTTTCCATGTATTTGACTGATGTGTGCATAGGTGGTGTTTTCCAAATAAAATCCTACTTTTCACTTAAACTTTTACCATCATGATGTGGCTTATTGGTCCAGATGTGATGATTTCGGTTTATGTCTATTTTGATTGCACTCAAGGTGCAGTCTTCAGTCTCCATCAATAGCTGCTTCAAGCCCTAGTGGCTTTCAATAAGGAAACAGCCGTCAACTACAATAGGCTGATGCGTTTTGTGAATACAGAACCACGTTTTCTCAAAAAAGGTGCTTTCTTTTTCAAAAGAAAAACGCTTAATTTACTGTAAAATAAAAGCTTCCTCTAGCAAAAAGGGAGAGGAGGCAGAAAGAACACAGACAGCGAGGTCTCCAGTGAAAGCGCAGCCGTCAGGCGAGCGTTGGCACACAGCTGCGCACGCGCCGTGGCGCGCCGGCGGCTTCCAAATCCAAGTCACGAACGCGGCCCGCGAGATTCGCGTAGGACGGGAGGCAGGGGGCGGGGTCTCCGCCTCCAATGGGGCGGGGCCAGGCCGATTGGAAACCGCTTGCTAAAAAAGGAGGCAGGGCCAGTTTCCTTGGACACGGGGGCTTGTCTGATCCCAACCCCCTACTCTCCGGCCTGCGCTGGTTCTGTACAAACCTAGGTAGATTAGCTGTCAAAAGTGGACGTCTGAGGATCAGTCTCCACGTCCAACCTGGGGGGGGTGAAAGGGAGAGAGAATATGGAAGACAAGATGGTGTGTCCCGGAAGAGACGTCATGGTATCAGAGTCCTAAGACATTACACGAGCCACAGCCCAGCAGGACCTCGTGGCGCAACGGTAGCGCGTCTGACTCCAGATCAGAAGGCTGCGTGTTCGAATCACGTCGGGGTCATACCTTTTACTTCCCTTTTCTTTAAAACCATCGACTCTGTTTATTCTCGCCACTTTTTAAAAACTCTTAATGTTAAACCTTCCTCGTCAACGTGTCATCCCAATCCTTAGTCTTAAAAAGGGGTCATAAATATAGAAGTGTTTTATATAGGTTTCTTGTACTTTACAGCTTTGTAAAGTTACAATTTTACAATTACCATATATGATGTATACGAAGTGGACTGCTTGTGTTTTGTGTTAAATGGTTTTATCAGTCAACAGCATGCAGATATTTTTTTTAACCTTAAAAGTTTTAGCCTACACACAAAAATAATAAAATAAATTTTTTAAAAAAACACAAAAACCAAGGTTCACAAAAAAAAAAAAAATTAAAAACAAAACAAACTAAGGTGAACCATAAAAAAAAAAGTTTTAGCCTAGAGACTTTTTGGAAAAGCACAGAAACACTGCCAGTGTAATTAGACGAGCCCAACTTGAAATTCTGAATATTACAATAGTTTACTAAACTGTTTACCCCTTACAGCGTGCAGAAATAGCCCCTGCAGGCTATGGAGCCCAGTTCTGCCCTGCTATCCATAGTGTCACCTTGAGTTGGATTTCACTCCGCAGGCACTTTGTTCTGATGTGCCTGGCATGGTTCTAAGTGCATTGTTTGGAAAAGCAAAAGAAACTTACAAAGTACGTTTCACTGATGAGTAGCCCCTTGAGGGCTAGTACAAATGAGGCTGCGATGCACACATGGAAAGTGACTTGCAGAGGCTCACCCCAGATTCCAAGCCAAACGACAGACTCTGGGTTCACCCTGTTAATGTTTACAACAAAGGTAGAAATAAACTGTTGGTTGAAAGAACCAACTAAAAGCCATTGTTGAACCTGTCCCTTTTATGTTTTCACCAATCCATTCAAGTGGTAACAAGTCACATACAACTTTTGATCATTAATCTCTTTATTAACAGGAAGCAAGAGGCTTACTGATTCACCTTCGTTAAATTCCAGGACTTGAATCAAGCATTTGATTAACAAATTATCGATTATAAGAATATAATTAGTATTTTAAAACTTTCATTGGGTACGTGCCACAAAAGTACTTCAGTTTTTCTGTGCAGTGTTTTGAAAATGCAGATACTGATTTCCAATAATTGAGTTTAATACAGAATGGCTGGATGTCATGTTTTTACTTTCTGAACTTTGTTCTTCTCTCCTGTTAGACTGAGTTGTGATTGTCTTTTAAACAATTATGTATTGACCACTGGTTGTGATAAACCTGGTGATGTGATTAAGCAAACAAAGATAAATTCTAATTTTGAGTGGCAGGAGATACATTTTAAGCCACAAAACCCCATAATGTGTGAGATTAAGTTCTATGAACACATGAAGTGTGGTGTGGTGGTGCCAAGTTAGAGATCTGGGAGAATTTGGGAACAACTCAGCATTGGGGAATTCAAAGATTAATCATAGAGGAAAATTCTGAAAGGTAATTGTTTGCTATTTGACTTTAAGGCATCTGTTCATTGAATGGACATATTTTAATGCCTGCTATGAATCAAGCTCTGTAATTTAACATCCCAGGAACCTGCTTTCTCCAACTGTAAAGGTGGTACAAATTGCTGTATACCACTGTAAGAATTTGATTGTGTACAAATGAGATCATTCTGGCAGTGCTTGGTCCAAGCGAATATCAAGTACTGTTCCGGATGGATGCTTTAAATATGCTATTGTTGTTGTTACGTGCCATCGAATTGCCTGCAACTCATAACAACACTATGCACATTAGCTCTGAACCCTGCTCTATCCTGAGCCAGCCCCAACAGACCTAATCCCATTTCTTCAGTCACTGAGTCAATCCATCTCACCCTAGGTCTTCCTCGACCCTTCCAAGTATGATATCCTTCTCCAAGGACTGGTCCTTCCTGGCCATGCGCCCAAAGTATGTGAGACAGAACTTAAAAATCTTTGCCTCCCTTTACAAGACAGACCTGTTTGTTCTCCTGGCAGTCAACGGTATGTTCAATACTCTTCTCCAGCACCACAATTCAAAGGCATCAACCTTTCTTCTATCATCCTTAGTTAGCTATTTACCTCTCCTAGAAGAATGGGAATCCCAGAACACTTGATCATTCTAATGCGAAACTTACACTTGGACCAGGAGGCAGTCGTCAGAACAGAGCAAGGGAACACTGCATGGTTCAAAATTGGGAAGGGTGTACGCCAGGGATGCATCCTATCTCCAT
>NW_006399818.1:6090208-6091317 GCF_000299155.1 Elephantulus edwardii
AATTGGCCCAGTGGTGAGAATCTTTGTCTTCTTGACATTGAGCCTCAATCCATATTGGAAGCTGCAGTCCTTGTAAGTTGCATTATAAAAATCATTAATAATAATAATAAAAAAGTTTTTTAGTGTTCTCTAGGTTGAGAAGAGAGGAATTCTGGTGGCCTACTGCTAAGAAACTGTGCTGCAGTCCCAAAGTCACAAGTTCAAATCCACCAACTGTTCTGCCAGAGAAGGACAGGCAATCTCCTCCAGTACAATTTACTGACTCTGAAAACCTGATGGAGGGTCAGCTATGGGTTGGCTCCAACTTGAGTAACCAACAAGGCTAAAAGAAATGCCCAGTAGGAACAAAGTCTTTGAGGAGAAAAGATTTAAGGTCTAGAGTTCAAATTGTAGACTTTACTATTGATTCAACACATTTTCCAAAAAAACATGCCAGATGCAAAAGAAAATGAATGCAAACTTGGCAGTTCAAGTCCTCCATCTGTTCCAAGTGAGAAGGATGAGCATTCTCTTCCCGTGGCATTTACAGCCTCTGAAAAGCCACTTGGAGAGTCAGCTCTGACTTGAGGGCAATGAGTTGTTGTTTCTGTTTTGTTTGGTTGGTTTTGTTTCTACATTGATGAACTAGGTCTCCACAGCTGGTTTCTATTTTCTCAAGTATGTGGCAAGGCTACTAGTTAAAGAAGATGGAGGCAAAGGATATGAGAGATTGAGGAAAGATGCAAAGGTATGACTGGTTAAATGTTGTTGTTGTTGTTATGTGCCATTGAGTGGCCTGTGACTCATAGCAACCAACCCTATGTACAATTCTGAACCCTGCTCTATCCTGAGGCAACCTCACTGTCTCCAACATACCTACCCCAGGCACTGAATCAATCCATCTTATCAAGGGTCTTCCTCTCCTGCACTGTCCCTACACCCTCCCAAGCATAATGTTCCTCTCCAAGGACTGCTTCTGCCTTGCAACCTGTCAAAAGTATGTCAGGAGCTTGAGAATCCTTGCCTCCAAGAAGCAGCCTGGTTTCACCCTCTCTAGGATGAACCTGTTTGTTCTCTTAACAGTCACAGTATATTCAATACTCTTCTCCAGCACCACAGATCAAAGGCAT
>NW_006399818.1:6091417-6097487 GCF_000299155.1 Elephantulus edwardii
TTCAGTGACTGGGGTAATCAGGATGGGAGTGTCAGAGACAGTGCGATTGGCACAGGACAGAGCGGAGTTTAGGGCTGTTGTACATAAGGTTGCTATGAGTCGCAAGCGACTCGATGGCACATAACAACAACAACAACAACAATGCATAGCAAGTAACTGTGAAGACCATGACCATTATCAGTCAGTTTCAAGACTGACATCTTTGCTCTTCAGTACTCTAGAGAGGTCCCTGACAGCAGACTTTCCCAAAGCAATTCATCTTTTGATTTCCTGACTGCTTGTGTTGATTATAGAACCAAGCAAGCTGAAGCTATTAACAATCTCAATCTTTTCTCCGTCTATCATGAAGCCGCCAACATTATTCTCTCTCTCATTGGCATCAAGTCTGAGCCCACTCATAAGGCTGTTGTTGTTTTTAAGTGCCATTGAGTCAACTATGACTCACAGTGACCCTATGGAGGACGAATCTAAACATTGCCCTATCCTGTGCTATCCTCCTCATCTCTGCCACCAATGAACCCGATGTCACTTCACTATGTCAATCCATCACGTTGAGGGTTTTCCCCTCCCAGTAACGTCCTTCTCCAAGGACTGGCCTCTCCTAACACACCCAGACTGTCTGAACAAAGTACCCAATCTTTATCCTTCAGAGCAGGTAGAGAATTTGAACTGCCCGCCTTTGCGTTGGCAGCACAACTCTTAACTCAGTAGGCCACCAAAGCTCTCTAACAATTATAGCTTCTAAAATTTAGACACCTTCACAGGTCTCACGTTCTATCCCCAGTCTGGACATCTACAGTTTGTTAGAATGACTCATTTGCTGGCATGCTATATAGCTCTAAAACATCCTAAATACATAATTTTAACTTAAATTTATACAGGAGAAAGGGTGTGTGGCAAGAGGCTCAGGACCAGATCCATGTTTGAATTCCCAAGTTTTGGTGCTTAATAACTCTGCGACTTTTGTTCTATTTCACTAAAAGTCTGCCAGCATGTCATTTATTGTTCCAAGTATATTTGCCCACTAATACAGATTTCATCAATTTAATAACATAATTATCGTTTGTTGTATTATCCTAAATAAGTGACCTAAAACTGAGGTATTCTGGGTGGATAGATAAAAAGTAGTTTTGAATATATAGTATTGAAAGCCAGTTCTGAATTTTGATAAGTCAACTGATTCTCCTAAGGTTTCACATTAATTTTTTAAAAAATATTCTTTTTAGTACAGTAGGTCTGTTTTTCGAGATGGTTTTCCTAAGCCATTGCCCTTGACTTCAACACAATAGGGTGGGACAATGTATATAGAATGTGTTCATCTATCCAGCAGAGTCTTGGCTAGTTTTGCCATTCTACTTCAGGTTTAAACTGAAAAGGGAGCAATTGGGGAATCTCACCACCAGCAAGAAAGAACCAGCAGAGGATACAGTGTGTGTGTTTCAGGGCCTGAGATCCCGTACCAATCACACAGGGCCTACAGATGAGCTCCAGTGGCCACAGCAAGGAGCTAAAGATGCAATTTGAGGCCCAGCTGACCTCGAGACCCCTGCTTCAGGGAGCCAAAGTCAAGGGTCTTCGCTCAGCGTTGCTGCAGGCTTGGGAGGTGGTGGTGGTGGTGGTTACATGCCACTGTTGGGTACAACTCATAGTGAGCCTATAAACAACAGTCTGAACGCTGTCTTATCCTGTGCTGTCTTAATCATTTCTAACATAGTCAAACCCGTTTTTCCATCACTGTGTTGATCCATTTCATTGAGAATCTTCCTCTCTTTTGCTGGCCTTCTATGATGCTCCTTCCTTGCCTCCAAAGAGCACTCTGACCACACTTTCTCCAGAAAATATCTATTTGCATAGAATGAGGGGGGTAGGGGTGAAGACTATTGGCAGCATTGCCATAATTAGAAAAAGTAAGAGAGCTTTGTAACACTGGCCTAAAGAAGGCTCAAGGGCCTGTGAGTGCACTTCAGAAGCTGTCCAGACTGAGGTGTATCCTGTTGCTAACCTGAATGGTAGCCTGTTAATTTCCCTAATGAATGCATAATTGTGAGTGTGCTTCTGCGAAGCCTAGGTAGCTTCTGCAATGGATTTTGGACCCAGTACAGCAGTAGGATTGGTATTGGAATTAATTAGTAGAAAGTGGTTTAGGAACGTGGGGGGGGGGGCACATCTGACCTCATGCGAATTGGTTTTGTGTTGTAGATGCTGCTGAAGGGAGCAGCTTTCCCTTGTGGAGTTAGTGGAAATCAGAGTCGGCTGTCGCCATGATGTCCTTCCTCTTCTTAAATGATTATAAAATCTTATGTTTATTGTAGAAATATTGGGATGTATAAGAAAATCGTTGTTGTCATGTGCCATTGAGTCACTTGCAACTCATAGAGACCCTATGTACAATAGCCCTAAACCGTGCTCTATCCTGTGCCAACCTTATTGTCTCTGACACACCTACCCCCATTACCCCAGTCACTGTCAATTCACCTCATTGAGGGTCTTCCTCTCTTGCGCTATCGCTCCAACCTTCCAAGCATGATGTCCCTCTCCAAGGACTAGTCCCTCCTTATGTGTGTCCTTATGTATGCCCCAAGTATGTCAGACAAAGCCTCAAAATCCTTGTCTCCAAGGAACAGCCTGGTTTCACCCTCTCCCAGATGAGCCTGTTTATTCTCCTGTCAGTCCATGGTATATTCAATACTCTTCTCCAGCACCACAGCTCAAAGGTATCAATGCTCTTTCTATCAACCCTAGTCATTGTCCAGCTTTCTGATAAATAGCAAGAAATTGTGAAGATTATGGCCTGGATCAGGCACACCTTAGTCTCCAAACTGACATCATTGCTCTTCAGTACTCTGGAGATATCCCTGATAGATGACTTTCCCAATGCAATTTATCTTTTGATTTTCTGACTGCTGGTACCAAGAGCGTTGATTATAGAGCTAAGCAAACTAAAACTGTTAGCAATCTCAATCTCTTCACCATCTATCATGATGCTGCCAATGGGCCCAGTGGTGAGACTCTTTGTTTTCTTGATGTTGAGCATCAATCTGTATTGAAGGCTGCAGTCCTTGACCTTCTGCAGCAAGTGCTTCAGGTCCTCCTCAGTTTCAGCAAGCAGGGTTGTGTTATCTGCATAACATATGTTGTTGATGAGTCTTAGTCTTCCTCCAATTCTGATGCTACATTTCTCCTCATAGAGCCCAGCCTCCCAGATAATCTGTTCTGCACATAGATTGAAAAGGTTTGGAGATAGGACACATCGCTGGTGTACACCTTTCCCAATCTGGAACCATGCACTGTTTCTTTGCTCTGTTCTGATGACTGCCTCCTGGTCCAAGTATAGGTTTCACATAAGTACAATCAAATGTTCTGGGAAATACAAGAAAATAAAAATCAGTCATGGCCCCACAATGAGAGAAAGTGCTAACATTTTGGTCTATAGTTTTATATACAGACTTTTTCCCTTTGATTATCTCTGGTTGCCTAATGGGTAAGGAGGTATGCTGCCAACCCAAAGGCAGGCAGTTAGAATTCATCAGCTGCTCTTCAGGAAAAAGACAATCTCCTCCCATGTGATTTATAGCCTCTGAATACCTACTATGGATCTGTTCCAATTCAATGGCACATAACAACATATACTTTTAAATATACCCATATCTGCACATATTTCTTTGTGCAATGATATCAGTCTGGAGACTAAGGTGAGCCTGATCCAGGCCATGATCTTCACAACTGGATGCTGTGTATGCATCAGAGAGCTGAACAATGACTAAGGATGACAGAAGAAGAATTGATGCTTTTGAGTTATGGTGCCAGAGAAGAATATTGAACGTATATACCATGGACTGTGAGATAAACAAATAGGTCTCTCTTTTTGAGAGGTTAAAACTAAGTTTCTCCTCGAAGGCAAGGGTTTTGAAGCTCTGTTTCACATACTTTGAGCACCTGGTCAGAGGGGCCAGTCCTTGGATAAGGAAATCATGCTCAAAAGGGTGGACAAACAATGCAGGAGAGGAAGAACCCAGATGAGATGGATTGAAACAGTAACTGGAGTAGTGAGGCTAGGTGTGTCAAAGTCAGTGAGACTGGCTCAGGATAGAGCAGGGTTCAGAGCTGTTGTACATAGGGTGATTATGAATTGCAGATGACTTGATGGCACATGACAACAATATTACAGAAATTTCATACTGAAATCTTATTTTCCATTTTGTCAATTTTTAATATTCAAGATTATATTGTAAGCATTCTCCCTAATTTTTGTATAAATTTTAAATGAAATAAAGAGTTGTGTGGTTAAATAAATATTGTCATCACTGAAGTAGAGAAGGTCTCTTATCATTTGTCTTGACTGAAACTTAGACCTAATTTTACCATAAGTCAGGCCACCCTTGCTGATCATGAAAGGCTGACGATGATGCCATCCTTGCATGCTGAAATCTTACATTGTTTCAACAGTAACTCGTACAAGCCAGTAAGAAGTTAAGTTGCTTTTGACAATAGAAAATAGTCACTGTTGATACTCAGGAGAAGATCAGTCTACTTATGGTTTAGTGTTACCCAATTTAAGAACCTTCTGCCTAAATAAATTTAACATGTACATGAAATTTAAACAGTGAAGATTAACAAGGAAGACTGAAGAAATGACACCTTTGAATTGTGGCTGGTGTGAGTAAAGAGTACTGAAGATACCATGGACTGCCAAAAAAAAATAAATCTGGCTAGGAGCAAATGAAACCAGGATGCTCTTTGGAAGTACGGATGGGGAAACTTAATCTCACATACATACACTGGGCATACTATCAGAAAGCACTCGTTCTTAGAAACAGACATGGTGCTTGGGAAAAGTACAGGGTCAGTGAAAGGAAGACCACCAAGAGGATGGTTTGACAACAGTGGCTGTAACATGCCTTTGATTGTAGCAGAAATCATAAGGATAGTGAAGGATGGGCACGATTCTCATCTGCTATTCACTGGGTCCGTATGAGTCAGTCTCTCCTTTATAGCACCTGACAATAAGTAGATTAATTTTATTAATGATTCAGTTTCTTGTCTTTTTTTTACTTTAGACTCAGTTTCTTTTGACAATGCCAAGAACATAGTCTCTAGGGTGATACACTGTTTCACCTCTGACTGTGGTTAAGGGTCATAGTTAGCCCTCAAGTGCAAATCTCATGGGAGGAAAGTATCCATACTTCTCCCTTGGAGCTGGTGTTGGATTCAAATCACCAGAGAGGCTCTGCCTTTCGGTTTCTATCACCACTCACTCTGGACTATGCCACCAGAGCTTCCTGTATTGTAGTTAGCATTTTTATGTGCATGATTTAGAACTGTCTTATACCTGACCCTCCTGTATAGGCTTTCAGAGGCTGTAATTCGCACAGAAGGAGATTGCCTGTGTTTCTTCCTTGGAGCAGCTGGTAGATTTGAACTGTCGTCTTTGGGATGGCAGCACAACTCCTTACACATTAGGCCTCCCTACACTATGAGTCGCAAGCGACTCGATGGCACATAACAACAACAACAATGTAGTACTTAGGCTTATGGATATAAAAGTCCCACAACCAGGCATTTAAATAAAGAAGTTGTCAACATTTCACAACAGTACATGATCAAGTAATAAGCCTTTTTTATAAACATCATCATTATTTCTTCAAAATAAATTCCCAGAAATGCGTGAGAATAAAGATTTTTAAGAATTTTTATTCTTAGTTATTGACATCACTGTGAATAGAAATTATTCTCTGTTTGTGGAATTGGCATCCTTAAATTCATACTCAATGTGTAAAGTATAGGGTTTTCTATGTTATTACAAGATAAGATTGTTAAGAATTGAAGAATGTAAGACTAAAAATGGGAAATTGAGGGAGCTATTAAAAGATATCCGAAGAAAAAAGTGTTGGCATTTTCCTGGTAAAGATGTAAATATTTTCTTTTCATTTAAGCTATGGTTTAACATAAACTTACTGTTTCCCAAATTTCTATTATCAATTGGTAGTTTAAGAATTTTTTTTAAAAAAACTTAAATACGTGTTTCAACATGTTGTTGTTGTTGTTATGTGCCGTCGAGTCGTTTCCGACT
>NW_006399818.1:6102767-6109603 GCF_000299155.1 Elephantulus edwardii
CGATTGGCACAGGACAGAGCAGAGTTTAGGGCTGTTGTACATAGGGTCGCTATGAGTCGCAGGCGACTCGACGGCACATAACAACAACAACATATTTGCTGTTTGGCCTCCCTCGCGTGGACAACCAATTGAGCCAGAGGGTCAGTGCTGCTATGACCCAGAGGGTGGAGAGCAATGTATAAGCAGAGAGAAAGCAACTTCTGTTCAAGCAGGGTGAAAGTTCTTCAAAGCAAAAACTGAAGATGTTGGCAAAAGAATGATTATAATGATTGACCAGGAAATCGAAATTGGGTTGGATAGAAAATGATGACATGATGGCAATTAATCACACAGGAGGAGATTGCCCATCCTCCTGTGGAGCAGCTGGTGGTCTTGAACCACGTGCCTTTTGGATTGCAGCTCAGCCTCTTGGCACTAGGCCAAAAACAAGAAGCAGTAATACATTGGGGGGGGGCGGGGTGAAATATAACATTGGGATTCATGGATTGGAGGTCTCAGTCAGGCCATTGAGAGAACAGCAAATGACCTGAAGGTAACAGAGATGTTGGGACTGACAAGTGGGATGCCTGGAATTGAGATTTAGGAGGTTAAACATGGTTCATGGTTTTACTACTTACCTAGCTAAGATGAAGGAACAAGCCATTGCAGATGAAACTCGAAAAGCTCAAACTCATTGCCACCAAGTTGGAATCAACTCACAGCTCACCCTCTAGAGGGTTTCTGAAGCTGTAAATAGTAAAGGAGAAGATTGCCCATTTTTCTACCTCCGGGCAGCTGGTGGATTCAGCCAGAGAAGTGCGGCCTTTGAATTGGCCGCATAACTCTCTACAAACTAAACGGTCCAAGCTCCCTGCAGATGAGGTCACAGATGTTATGTGTTAGATAGGCCATGTCAAGTGTTAGCATTTGGTGAGTGTCCTGGCTTTGGCCTCCCTCTCCTGGACAACGAATTGAACCAGAGGGTAGAGAGCAATTTCAGTGGTTCTTGAGAGAGCGGCTCAGCGTCACAGCCTCAGAGACTTCAACAGCTAAGTTTAGTGCTGTCCAACTTGCTGAGAAAGAAGTCGAGGTGATCAAAGTGGAGGTAAAAATAGAGGTAATTTATTAGAGACCGTGAAAGTAAGTTCAAGAGAAAAGAACACATTTTCCCTCTCTGAAAGGAAAGGAATGGAGGTGACATTGGAGTCCTGGGGTCACAGGCCTTTGTAGCTATCTTCTTCTTCCTTTCGGAGCCTGCAAAGCATGTGAGTGGACCAACAGAATGGTGGAAGTTCCCACTCCAGTCAGCTGTTCATGATGTCACATAGTCCCACTTGCTTTAAATACTAAATAGGTTGTTCTGCTTTTTGGTTGTTTTTTGTTTTCGTTTTTTTTTTTAATATGGGCTCAGGCTATGCTTTAATAGGTTGACAAGGCCCAGCTGAAACTTGAAGGCACTTGAAGATTTTTTTGCTTTACCTGTAAACTCCTTGTGGTTTTGCCCAAAATTATTTAACTACTATCCAACACTTAAGGGAGCTTTGGTGTCCTAGTGGTAAGAAACTACATTGCATCCCAAAGGCACATAGTTCAAATCCACCAGCTGCTTGGAAAAAGGATGTGCCATCTCCTCCTGTGCAATTTACTGCCTCTGACAAGCTGCTGAAGGGTCAGCTATGCGTCAGTTCTGACTCCATGACACACAACAACACTCAACTCCTAACTTAGACTGGAGAACAGAGATGGTGAGGAAAGCCTACATCAGGGAATTGTTGTTAAGTGCCATCAAGTTGACTATGACTCCTCGCAGTCCTATAATAGATCTGAATCTTGTCTTGAAGATCCTCAACAAGGTGAAATGACACAGTGACTACAATGGGCTTGAGCATGAAAGAGATCTTGAGGGAGGTCCAGGAATGTGCAAAGAACAAGGAAATGCAGTCCATAACTTCTGAGAACGTGGTCAGAAGGCTAGTCAGTAAGACATAAAAGAGGTGGAGGATGATTAACTCGGGAAATGCAAATATTTTGAAGGAACGAAGAGGAATAGTTTAGAAGCATTGGGAACAAAAGGTCACCCAGAAGTTACAGGCCACTTTCTTGGTCTTATATAGATTATGAGAGGGGGGAAAAAAAAAGGAAAAAAGTTTTTTCTTCAGACTATCAAAGATGAGTTAAAAGCAAAACTACTTTCATCACCCAAACTAGTGGGGCTGGGAATTTACTTAAATGAGTCTAGAATGATCCCACGTCTGAATATGGTAACTGATACTTGTGGAAGCTCATAAAGAGCAACCTCATTGTCTGACAATATACATCAACTATGTCTTCTGTGGAAAGGAACCTGAGCGACTTCCTATTGCTAGTGTCCACGGGTAAGATAACGAATAAAAAAAGAATGAAATGGTTGTCTTTTCCTCAAGGGACATTCATTTCAAGCATCTGGAATGTAGTTCTTTGTGCATCACTTATTTTGACTGGTGGCCCTTAGGGCACAATACTGTGTCTCCTTAAAATAACTTTCATACTCAACAGGTGATTTTTTTTTTTTAAGCACATGGGACTCACAGGATGAGTTATTGTCTCCAAGGATTAGCTGTCTGGAAAATTTCTGGTGCAAAGGTTCTATGAAAAAAGCAAAGTGCCTGTGAGCTATCCCTTTCTTCGGGTGGCTTTCCTAGGCAGCTAGCTCTGTGTTGCCTAAGCATGAAGACAAAAAAAAAAAAAAAATTAAGTTTATCTTTAAACATCAAGAAGCCTTCTTCTCTAAGGACTCACTTAAGGGCCTTGACTGCCATGTACCTCACAGCTGTCAGGACCTGGGCCCCTCCCTGCACCCTGCCCTAATCAGATCAAAGTTAACCTTGCTAACCCTGATTCTGATCCTCTTCAGTTGGCGCAACAAAACTACCTCTTAAAATTGTTAATGTTAGGCCAAAGCCAAACTCTCTGACTAGGATGATCTGCTAATTTAAACAGGCTAGAACAGACACATGAACTTTGAGCCTTAAAGAGAGAGATACTGCTCAGTTATTTATTGCTTTGTTCAGACACTGGAAGAAATCGACACCGCAGGGGTGGTAAATTATTGGGAAATGCTACAGACTGGGACTTCCCCCCTGCACCACATTTACTGCAAAATCATCCTCTTTTGCCTTTCTAATTGCTTCTGTGAAGATACACTCTAGCCTACTTGCTCGAGGAAGCTATGGAGAGTTTAAAAAAGGAGATATCCTAAAAGCCTATACAAAACGGCACACTACTGAAAATGTAATTTTTCATTTTTATTCTCATGCTTAATTTGGTGGCTTAAATGTATAGTTTTAAGAAAACAAGACTGCCTCTAGGAAAAGAATCCTATTTGCAGTAAATAATGTTTCCTCAATTTGAGCAAAATAAGATGGGACTTAATTCACACAAAACTTTGCGTGACCGGTTTAACTTAAACAAGCATGAAAAAATAATTAAAATAGGCCAGCTTTAAAAAGTATGCGTATAAAGCAGTTTAGAAAGCACCGTGTGGAGGTCAAATGGGAGAACGATGACACCTTGACATGTATTTAGGGGTTTTATTCACGGCAAAAAGAACGATCTTGAGGTTTCACATATTCCACAGAGTGCCGAGTATTTTTACCTTCCATGGTGTTTTCTGGAAGGTATCTTAATTGGTAGTAAATTCCTGACCTTCTGGCGGGTTTTAATTTGGCTCAGTCTGATTCTGATTAGGGTCATTAGGGTTAGATTAGGCTTAATCAAAATTGAAATCTACTATGTATGCACCTTGTCAATTGCATTAAATTGCCAACTGGGAAGCCCTTACATGCTTTGTTGTATTTCACTGTATTGTTAAACGTGAGTTGGGGTAAAATACTTTTGGAGGCAAGCATCCGAGAGACCGTTCTCTACAAAAACATAGGCATGTGTCTTGCACCCACTGACCAAATGCAATTTAGAAATGCCTCAACCTTTAAGCTAAGAAGGGAATGGAAAATTTTAACAGTAAAATTGTCACAAACTCAAAAACCTTTTTAAAAAATGCTCAGTATTAGAGGTCTGGACGTTGAATTTCGGGAACAAAAGCGTTGGCAAGCAGTAAAAGGGGGGTTCAGTCGATACCGTCGCGCCTTGTACCCCAAATAAATCATAGAAGCGCTTACAAACATGCCTCGTTTCCTTCCCCCCCCCCCCGGGGGGTTATCGTTTTGGGGGAAAAAAAATCTGAGGTCGTTTATGGGTGAACCAGTGTCCTGAACTGAGAAAGGCCCAGCAGAGGGTCCTCACTAATGAAATGAAATTCAGGTCGTTTGGAGGCGATCGACCCCACCGAGGAAAGCGTCTTCCCAATCAGGGGAAGAAAAAGGAAACTGCGTACAAAAAAAACCCCTAAACCCACTAGAAGGAGTCTCTTATCGGAGTGTAAGGGAAGGGTGGAGAAAAGGGAAACAAACGGGCCGAGCGGCTCCGCCAAGGCTGCGCCTCCCGCCCGAGCGCCTTTTAAACTGCGTTTCTACACCCTTTCGCACCGCGCCGCGGCTAATGGAACCCGCGCGAGCCGCCCCGCCAATCACCGCCGCGCTTCCTCCGGGCGCCGGCCAATGGCGGCGCGTGTTGTTGAGGCGTGGGCGAAGCAGGGTGCTCTCCGCTCGCTCGTAGTGTGTGGGCAGGGGTTGGTGTCTCGTTCTATTTTGGCCGTACTTCCATCGTAGTTCTGCTCTGGGGGCTTTGTGTGGGGGTCTGGCTTCGCTTCGTGCCCAGGAGTTTTGGCTGTGCCCCCTACCTGGCGGGAGCCGGGAGGGCTCGAAGGAGGCAGCGCGGCCCCCGGGGAGCGGAGAGCGAGCCGGCGTGAGCGGCGGGTCGTGAAGGCTGCGGGGAAGGGGATTTGCCGCGAAGATGCCCGAGTTCCTGGAAGACCCCTCGGTGTTGACGAAAGAGAAGTTGAAGAGTGAGTTGATCGCCAACAATGTGACGCTCCCGACCGGAGAGCAGCGCAAAGACGTGTACGTGCAGCTCTACCTGCAGCACCTTACGGCGCGCAACCGGCCGCCGCTGGCCGCCAGCGTCAACAGCAAGGGGCCCCCTGACTTCTCCAGCGACGAGGAGCGTGAGCCCACCCCGGTCTTCGGCTCCGGGGTCGCCGCCGCGGGCCGGGGCCGCGCCTCCGTCGGCAGGGTAAGGACGCCCGCGCTGCCTGGCCCCGCGCCCCTCGGGTCCACAAAGGCGGGCAGTTGGCGGTTGTCGCGCGCTCGCCCGCCTCCCTCCCTTTCCTCCCGGGCTTCCCTTCGGGCCTCCCCGGCGACGGGGGGGTGGGGGCGCCTCGTCTCCCAGCTCGATGTGTGCTGGCTGCGGCCTCGGGTTCCTCGGCGGCGGGGCTGCAGGCGTAGCGCAGGGCGGGCGCCGGGGCGGCGCGTCCCGAAGTTGGACGCCCGCAAGTTTGTGTGTTTGCGCTGGTTCGTTTGCACCGGGGCTCCCCCGGTGTTTCTTGAACGCCGGCCCCCCGGAGTGGATTAATTAGACCGGACTCCGTGCGCTTTTCAAAAGCTTGCGGGGATCAGCCCTAGAACGCGATAGGTTACCTTCCGGCCTTTTCCCGCTTTGTGCACCGAAGGGACGAGGAGCAGTTGCAGAGCGCTCCCTGGAGGGCAATCTGGGACATACTCGTTTCTCCCCCGAAATTTGAAATGGACAACTTCCCGCCTTTTTTATATTTGTCACTTTTGGAGGGCTTTTTGAACCGTTTACATTTTTGTTTGTCTTACTCTCAGCCACACATCATCCTGCGGGCAGGGGGGGGGCTTTACATTAAAGGGAGCATTTACAAATTTTTAAGGGTTTACTTAAAAATGCGTTTTTTAAAGAGTTAACTCATAAACGTTCAAATATTGGAAAATTTTAATAGAAGTCTTTATTTGCTAAATATTTCATGAGAGAAGGAAAGACTTAAGAATACGAAAAATGTTGATTGCATGGCATTCTTTTTTTTTTCCCCCCCCCCAATTGCATGACATTCTTATATGGCAGCTTTGGGAGAGTGCCGAATCCTAACCAAGCCTTGATTCTCGATAAAGCGTAAACTTCCATCAAAAGCATGTTCTGAGAATAGGTTTTGTTCTGTATATTGTTACCTATTTGTTGGTTTGAAGCAGCCACATTACTAGATGGCAGGTTCTAAGAGAATGTAGTTAAGATTCTTTGGAAGATACAGACTGGGAAGCTAGGAATTGTTGCTACTAGTTATGCAGGATAAGGCAAGATTGTTTCTCTATCTTCCAGAGTTATAACTCTCCATGTTCAGTTTTACTTTTAGCAAATCTTTGTTTTTCTTGATTATTCAGTTGGAGAAGAAAGCCGAAATACGTGGGGAAACCTGGTCTTTAGAGAAATTGGAAATGTTTGAAAGAGTCGATTCTAGGCACATGTTGGTGCCAGATTGTTGAATGTTCAGTAAATAAATGAGAAGCCAACTTCATCTTCCTGATCACTTGTGTTTGTGGGTGTGAAGAAAACCACTTTACCCTTCCATGCTAAACAAGTTTTCTTTTTCGGGGAAAGCATATCCCATGCTCATTTTCCTCTCTTGAAAAATAAAGAGTAATATTTACATTTTTTTAAGTAATTTGAAGCTGCATACTTTAAAAGCCTGTATTGATCTGTGCACCTCTATTACTGAGTCATGGTATTTTTTTATTATATGTCTTACAGCAATTGTTCTGTTATTTTGGTTTTTATTGTGTTTTCCCCCCTTCCACTCTGTAGAATAGAATGTCTCATTGTACCTGCTGTTTGGGAAATGAGAAGATCTGTATATATGTTCAATAATCCAACTTTTTTGAGCGCCTGCTTGCAATTTACTTGATGAT
>NW_006399818.1:6109703-6110835 GCF_000299155.1 Elephantulus edwardii
CAAGCAGGGTTGTGTCATCTGCATAACGGAGATTGTTAATAGACCTTCCACCAATCCTGATGCCACAAGATAAAAATTTATATTTTGGATAAGTGTAACACAAAATAAAACACTAAGCTTATTTTATTTTTAGAGTTTTTCGCAAGGAAGTTGAAAACAGAGATATTTAAAGAGTTTTAGTGTTCTCAAAACAACTATGAGATATCATCTTACCCCAGTAAGAACAGCAAAATTTAACAGAACAGCAAGCAACAAATGCTGGTGAGGTTGCAGAGAAACTGGAACGCTTATTCACTGTTGGTGGAAGTGTAAAATGCTGCAACCACCACTACAGAAGGCAGTATGGCGCTTTCTCAAAAAGTTGGAAATAGAAATGATATTTGACCCAGCAATTCCACTACTGGAAATTTACCCTAAAGAAACCATAACTGCCACCCAAGCAGATTAATGCACAACCATGTTTATTGCATCTTTGTTCACAATAGCAAAGAGTTGGAAACAACCCAAGTTCCCATCAACAAACAAATGGATAGAGAAGCTATGGTATGCTCACACAATGGAATACTATGCAGCATTGAAAAACAAGGAACTCATGAAATAGTATACAAAATGGGTGACCCTGGAGGGCATTTTACTGAATGAAATATCTCAGTCACAAAAGGACAAATACTGCATAGTGCTACTTTTGTAAAATGGGACTGACATCAGGACTGGGGGAACCTAAGAAAAGAGGGGATAAATACTGCATACTGCATTGAAACAGATGAGGGAGAGAACTGTTTAGAAGGAATATAGGATCAGGTATTATTTTCATGACAGGATTACAGAAAAAGAAATGCGTATTAAAGTGGACTGTGTACTCAAAAGGTGATTGTATAACAATGAAATATTTTTTTTCTTCAAAGAAATGAACTAGGGAACGGGTGGCCAGGGAGGAAAATATGCAATAATGAATGAATGGGGGGAAATTAAATGGAAAGAATATGCTGTGAAAAATATATGTTGTTGTTGTTGTTATGTGTTGTCAAGTCACTTGCGACTCATAGTGACCCTATGTACAACAGCCCTAAACTCCGCTCTGTCCTGTGCCAATCGCACTGTCTCTGACACTCCCATCCCAATTACCCCAGTC
>NW_006399818.1:6111864-6138111 GCF_000299155.1 Elephantulus edwardii
GGACGACGACAGTCTCCTCCTCTCCTGTGCAATTAACAGCCGCCAGAGGGTCAGCTATAGGTCGGTTGCCACTCTGTAGTACACAACAACTCTCGGAGCCCTGGCTACTAACAGATCAGTGGTTCCAATCCACCAGCCACTCCGTAGGACAGAGGTGTGGCAGTTTCTGTCAAGATGAACAGGTTTGGAAAACCTATGACCATTTCTACTTTGGGATCAACTGCAGCAACTCTGTTCCTTAGCTAGATTCCACCAAATTGAGAAAGCTAATTTTGTTTGTTAATCAGAAGTTGCATTTTTGTTTTAAAGCATATTAAGTAAAAGTGAGTTGTTTGGGATTTGTTTTGTTTTTAAGAGCCATAGGAAAAATAACTTTGGGAAGGAACCTTGGAAAGTTTACAGACAAGGAATATTAAGGATATTTATAATCACTGGTCTATAATTTCTCCACCCTTTCAATTTTGTGTACACTATGTTTTAGTCCTTATTCGTTTTCTTTCTAATAGTGTAAGAACAAATTTTTTGAAAGGAGAAAGCCAAATATATAAACGTTGTACTTGAGAATTGCGGATGCAACTGATTTTTTTAAAGAAGTATTTAATATTTTAGGGAGCTCTGGTTGTTGTTGTTGTTGTTGTTATGTGCCATGGAGTTGCTTGCGACTTATAGCGACCCTATGTACAAGAGCTCTAAATGCTTTTCTATCCTGTGCCAACCTAGCCATCTCAAACACATTCCCAACCGCTCCAGTCACAGAATCGATCCATCTCATCAAAGGTCTCGCTCCTTCGCCGCCCCTCCACTCTGCCAAACATGATGTCCCTCTCCAAGGACCAGTCCCTCCTTGCAACATGCCCAAAGTATGTCAGACGAAGTTGTGTGTGTCTGGTGGCCTAGTGATTAAAATTGAGCTCACAGCCCAAAGCCTTGTCCTTCAAATCACTCAGCTGCAGTACAGAAGAAAAATGAACAATCATTGTGATTGACAGCCTCTGAAAACCTGTTGAAGGGGTCAGAGTTCCTTGCAACTCAAGGACACATAACAACAGTCAATATTTTTAATACAAAGTGGTTGGCAAGGATCAAATATTTGCATAGAGTAGACCTGCTGCATAATCAGAGGATTATGAAGAATATTTAAAGGGGGAAATGTTTTATTTTAGTCATCGCTGTGATCAGGTTCTTATAGTGACTTGATGTGAAAAAAATTAATTTTGTTTTGTTTCTAAGGAGCTATTCTTGTTGTACAAGTATCATGGTGATACCAGTAGTTTTAGGTGTTGAAATTACCCAGTTTGTGACTCATAAACATTTACAGAGTTGGCAGTCTGCCCTTTTGTTGGTGGTGCAAAACATAGAAGGTGTAGCTGTCTGGGATCCAGTGGAGCACAGTATTCTTGCATGGTCTGGTTATGTGTATTACAAATTTTCTTTCTTTTTTTTAAGAAAATTTTTATTTTATAGTGGTTTACTTACAGAGTTAGTGTACATTGTTTTTCACACTGGATCTTTCCCATTTCCTTTACTCACCCCTTCTCAACCTAGAATTAAACATTCTTGACAAAATATCTTAAGATCTAGAATACAACTCTAAAAAATGTGCTAGTCATGAAATTTTTTTTTCTGTCAGATTTATTTCCGTTTTGAACTTGTATACAGTTGGTCTATTAGACAGTCAATCCATGGCTGTATTTTGATTGCTGATATGAAAATATAAATTCTTAAGTTGACCACTGTTTACTATAGTAAAATGTTTAGTGTCCATAGAATATGTACAGTGCTTTATGCTCACTATCAAACATATGCTTTCTAAACTGTCTTTGCTGTCAGACTAATACAGACATACCTCATTTTCTTTCACTTCTCTGATGTTGGTGTTTTATTAAGACAGAACAAGGTTCTAAAGATTTATGACAAATGTGCATCAAGCAAGTTTTATCAGAGCCATTTTCTCTGTAGCATATGCCTGCTTAGTGACTGTCACATCTTGGTCATTCTGACAATCCTGAAAATGTGATGTTATTGTACACAATAGACTATATAAAGTAAACATACATGTACTGGGAAACAAAAAATGTGGCAACTTGTTTTATTGCAGTGTCTATGAAGTATGGTTTTATAGTGGAAAGTTGTAATATATTTTTCAGTATTGGAAGGATGTGAAAATGATTTCTAAATTGCCTGAACTAATCACATTATCTTAGATTTCAGTTGCCTCACTTATAAAATATGAGGGTAATTGTTAAAATTCAGTAAGGCCTAAGAACACCGCTTGGTACACAGTAGGTACTCAGTAGAACCTATCTGATAGTGGTTGTTACTGTACTTCATCTGGCATATTTGAAGTGTGCTATCCCGAAATGGCCAGCATGCTTGGAAAAGAAGTGAACCCTCAGTGAGATGAATTGACACAGTGACTGAAACAGCAAGCTTAAATACAGCAAATAATGTGTGGATGGTGCAAAATAGGGTAGCATTTCATTCAATTGTACATGTTGTTGTTAGGTGACATACAGTCGCGTATAACTCATACTGACACTAAGAACAACAGATCTGAACCCTGCACTATCCTGTGCCATCCTCACACTCTTTGACATCCTTTAGTCCATTGCTACAATCACTTTGCCAGTCCATCTGGTTGAAAGTCTTCCTCTTTTTTGTGGACCCTCCACCTTTCCAAACATGATGACCCTTTCCAAGGAATAGCTTCTCAGGGTATGTGAGATGAGGCTTCATTATCTTTGCCTCCAGGGAGCATTCTGGCTCACTTTCTCCAAGACATAATCTGTCCTTTTGGTACTCCATGGACTAGTCAGCACTTCTATCCAACATCACGGTACAAAGGCATCAGTTGTATCCGGCTTATTAGCCACTGACCAGCTCTCAGATGCACTTCAAATGACTGAAAAGACCATGGCTCCATGGCTTGAATCAGGCACACCTTATTCCTCATACTGACATAATTCTCAGTAATTTGGAGATGTCCCTGACTTCACACTTTCCCAGTGTAATTCATCTCCTGATGTCCTGACTGCTAGTACCAAAGGTTATACACAGACGATATAAATTACGACACCTAACAACTGAGCTACTAAAAGAAGAGTAGATCATAGGTAGTATGATGGAATATTTGGTTTTAAAGTTGAAAAAGACAGGTGGTAGTTGAGAAGAAATAGTAATACTGGACACATGATAGGCACTTAATAGTTTTGTGGTTTTTTGGGGGGGTTTTGTTTTTGTTTTTTGTTTGTTTGTTTGTTTTGGTTTTGGTTTTTTGTTTTTGTTTTTTTTTTTTAGTTAAATGAGAAGCAGAAATCAGTAACATTTATATTTATAGCTCCTTCCTAAAGGACACTCCTGCCTTGATAGTCATGTACATCATACCACCTGACTCCCAATTTTTAAATTGTTAATTTTATCTTTTATAAAATGACTTCTGTAACATTCTCTGTACAGATTTGGGGGGGGGATTTGAAGAGGTTCTGTTGGCCTACCTTATGCATATTTGCTGGGAATGTCTTTACTTCTAGTGTTTTATTATTTGTTTTAAGGAAATATGTTACTGTTATTATTTGCCTTAGAATTGCCTGCAACTTATAGTGACCCTATCTATGCACAACCCTATGCTCCATCCTGAGCCAACATTATTGTCTCATGACACCTTACCCCAGTCACTGAGTCAATCAGTTTCATTAAAGGTCTTACTCTCTTGTGCTGTCCCTCTACCCTCCCAAGCATGATGTCCCCATCCAAGGAGTAGCCTGGTTTCACCCACTCTAGGTCAAACCAGTTCTCCTAGCAGTCCATGGTATATTGAATATTCTTCTCCAGCACCACAGCTCAATGGCATCGATTCCTTTGTCATCCCTAGTCATTATCCAGCTTTCTGACACATAGCAAGTAATTGTGAAGACTGAGGCCTTGATTGGGCACACCTTGGTCTCCAGACTGACATTGTTGCTCCTCTATAGGACTCTGGAGAGGTCCCCGACAGCGGACTTTCCAGTGCAGTGTCTTGATTTCCTGGGTGCTGGTACCAAGAGTGTTGATTGTGGAGCCATGAGCAGAAGCTGTTAACAGTCGCAGTCTCTTCACAGAAATTAATTTCCTACTATGATTTGATAAGCCTCTTTTTTTTTTACCTTTATTATCTTTTTCTTTTTTCTCTTGAATACCATTGAGTTGGATCTACTGACACAGGAGATTGCCCCTCCTTCTCCAGCAGGAGCATGTGGTGGATTTAAACCTCATTTTTCCTCCCAAGGAGCAGCTGGAGGATTTGAATTATTTGCCTTCGGGACTGCAGTGCAGCTTCTTACCACTAGGCCACCAGAGCTCTCTTACCTTTTATTATTTCTTAATAAGAATCTTCATAACCTTAATAAGATTTTCAAACCTAAGTTAATTTTTTCCTCTTCACATGGCATGTTCATTCCTTTATGGGTGCCTAATTTTCTGTGTCAGATTCTCTTTTACTTTAGATTCTTAAGATTCAGAATTGAGAGTATCTTTGATGCTTCTGTCAGTCATCTCCAACTCGTAGTAGCCTGTAAGTCATGTGAGATCCTCATTAAAGATGCAGCATTCTCACACCCAAGATTAATAATCACAACTGAGGCTTTAAAAATAAGCCAGATTTGGTGAGCTCTGGTGGTCTAGTGGCAAGAAGATGTACTTCAATCCCAGAGGTGCACGGTTCAGTTCCTCTAGATGCTCTGCTGGAAAAGGAACAATCTCCTCCTGTACCAGTCAGATCTGATTTGATGGTACACAAACACACAAAATAATAAAATAAAAATGAAAAAAAAAAGCCAGATTTGATGAGTGTTCCTTCAAGGAATCCACCATCTAGAGAAGATGAACTTATTTGTATAAGCAACTGGTAACAAAGTGGAGAGAGGTGTTTTGCTTTCCAGGACTTTTCTTGGAAACTCTGGGCTTGTTGCAAGAAATTGGTATTTCTAGATGTTTTATTGGCAGTAGTATTTGAATTAGGTGAATGGACTTTCTACAAGTATTATGAACTTGATTGACCTTTCACTTATTATTTAAGGTATTGGTGGTGTGCAGCAGAACTTAGGAGAGCTCAGAAAGTTGCCTTTTTTCCCAAGTCTTCTCCCTTGGACAGGGTGCTTCTCTCCCCTCCACCCCTACCCCTTATTTTAGTGGAAAATATTTACGCTTTCCTTTTCTGATAGATTCTTACCTACCTGGATTCTGGATTTCTCAAGTTTTACACTATCTTGGGCATTTTTCCTCCCCAATCAATCTGGCCCACCTCTGGTGCCCTAGTGCTAAGAAGCTGCACTGCAGTCCCGAAGGCACATAGTTCAAATCCACCAGCTGCTCCTTGGGAGGAAAAATGAGCAGTCTCCTCTCCCATGTGATTAAGTGCCTCTGAAAACCTGTTGGAATGTCAGCTGTGGCTTGGTTCCCACTGACAGTACACAACAACAATCTGTCTGCTGCTTTTTGGAAAATTATCAATTAGATCTTTAAAATAGATGTGATTTATTAAGAGATCCTGTCCAAAGAAATTAGGGCTCTGACTGTAGAATTATATAGACTACTACACAGTTATTCAGACACCAGGACATGATTTGCATCAATATTTGTGCCTCATAACTCTAGATCTGTATATCTATGTATTTCAGCCCTCCAAAAATGCCTTCTCTAGAACTTCAGTCATTTTTAAAGATTTCTCATGATGTAATTGTTTTCACTAGCCTATCTAAAAGAAACACACATTTGTAATCTTGCTATATGTGAAGTCTTAAACATTTATCAAAACTAAAACACTCCTCCTTCCTACACCCCCCCCCCCCCCCCATGGTTATAAAGTTACAAAGCCATACAGTTTTACCCATTTTGGGGGAAAAATAAAAAACCACACACACACATACCTCCCAAGATGCAGTGTAGGCTCCCCTGCTTGCTGTATAGTAATATGGGCCTACGTTGACTTTGCCTGATTTTCATGACCATTATTTAAGTAGTCATTTTGGGTTTTGTTGTTGTTTTTGTAGAAACTGGCCCATAGCTGACCCTCCAGCTGCTTTTCAGAGGCTGTTAATTCCATAGGAGGCGAATGCCCACCCTTCTGAGGAGCAGCTGGTGGATTGCAACGACATGTCTATGGTATTGCAGCCCAGATTCTTAGCACTAGGCCACCAGAGCTCCTTTCCAGAATTAGACTATTTAAAAGCTGCTTTTGACATTTCCTTGAAAGCTTGTTCTACATTCTTTTGTTTGTTAGTGAAAAGGTCACATAGAGAGAGCTAACCCTAACTGAGTAACCAGAGGTGATAAGTGACCAAGAAGTCCCAGTTTCTTCATTAGTCTTACTCCAGTGACAACATTTTTACCAGGAGAACATTAATGTCACTTCTTTGTTTAAAGGAGATCTTTTAATATAGTTAAATATAAACTCTTCTCACAAGGGCTTAAAGTTTTCTGGCTCAATTGAAACTTTTAAGGATTATCAGAAGAGATCAGTTGCTAAACACTGTCGAGTACGACTCATAGCTATTCTTTGAACAACGGATCTGAACCCTGTGTCATACTTCCTGACACACAAGAGCCCATTGCAGCAGTCATTCCACCTTCTTCCTCTCCTTTGACGACCCTTTACCCTTCCCAGCATCATGTCCTTCTCCAAGGAATAGCCCCTCCTAGCAACATGCCCAAAGTATGTGAGGGGAAACCTCGGCACCCTTGCCTCCAAAGAGCACTCCAGTTGCACCCTCTCCAAGACATACTTATTTGTTCCTTTGGCATTCCATGGAACATTCAGTGCTTTTCTCCAGCACCACAACTCAGACATCAATTCTTCTATTGTCTCTATTCATTGTCAGTAGTAGTTTACAATTATGTGAATGAAAATGTTTTAACCTAATCTGACTTTGTTTTGCACATATCATGCTCATATCTTCTTTGCCATTCGAGAGAGGAGTTAAATGCTTTAAGAGATGCGGTGTAATTTTTTAAAGGTTATGTAAGAAAACGAGGAGGTAGTTGGTTGGAAAGCTGTTGTTGATTGCCTTCCAGTCGAGCATGATTCTTGGCGATCCTATGAAGAAATGGCCTGAAGCCCCTCTGGAACTATCGACATTTATCAAAGTTCATTGAGTTTCAGAAGGCATGTTTAGGAAGTGGATGCCAATCCTGCTTCCAGATGCATACTTGGGTGTCCTTTTTTTCATCTTTTTTACTTTTTGTAGCAAAACTTTCCCTTTAGGGAGGTAACCAAAATTTCGTATTTTAAACAATAATACCATTAAAAATTTTAGTTAATTGTTAGGTTTGCACAATTTCTAAAAATAATGACATTTCTAATTTAATCAAATGGTTGGAACTTAATAAAAAAAATCAACTTGAAGGGTGAATATGCATGTTTTATCACAATAATTTTACAGAGTTATTTGTGCAGATAATTCGTGTAGAAAGAGTAACTGAACTTTGTTTTCAGAAAGCTACAAAGAAAACGGATAAACCCAGACTAGAAGATAAAGATGATCTAGATGTAACAGAGCTCACCAATGAAGATCTTCTGGATCAGCTTGTAAAATATGGAGTGAATCCTGGCCCCATTGTTGGTAAGCTAGTAAAAGTCAATGATGTTTTTCTGTGAAATAGTACTCTCAAATTTTTTTCCTTTCTCCCATAACAATTAAAAGGTTGGATTTTAACCGGTCTGTCCTATATTCTGTTAATTATGTGGCCTCCACATTTGTTTCCTTAAATAGAAATGAAAGTTTTAAGAGCTGAACCAGTTAATTGCCAAATTGTTATATTTCATATGGTGATCATGTCAGCATTCTTTAGTAAGGCCATAAGGTTCTAAATACGTATATGACAGTTTAGGGAAAACTGAGGTAATTAAAATGGCCAAGTTAATCTACATGAGTGGCAAGTGGCAGGCTCGTGGCTAGAACTCAAGTTAGAGTGCAGAAATTAACAAGTAGTATCACTAATATCACATGCTAGCACGATTCTGCTGAAAATTATCCAAAAACTACTGGAACAGCACATCAGCAGAGGACTGCCAGATGTGTAGGCTGGGTTTAGAAGAGGCCATGGTACTACAGGTATTATAGCTAATGTTAGATAGAGCTTGGTTGAAAGCACAGTATACCAGAGGAATGCCTATCTGTGTTTCATTATCTCTGCAAGGTGTTTAACTGTGTGGATCACAACAAACGTGCAGGGGAATAAGAATCCTAGAACATTTGATTTTGCTTATGTGAAACCTATACTTGGACCAGCAGACAGTCTTCAGAACAGAGAAAGGGAAACACTGCATGGTTCAAAATTGGGAAGGGTGTATGCCAGGGATGTGTCTCCATACCTTTTCAATCTATATGCAGAACAAATCATCTGGGAGGTTGGGCTCTGTTAGGGGTGTGGCATCAGGATTAGAGGAAGACTCATCAACCTTTTATGCAGAGGACACTACCTTGCTTGCTGAAACCAAGGAGGACCTGAAGCCCTTGCTGCAGAAAGTCAAGAACTGCAGCCTTCAATATGAATTGAAGCTCAACATCAAGAAAACTAAGGTTCTCTTCACTGGGCCAATTGGCAGCATTATGATATATGGTGAAGAGATTGAGATTGCTAACAGCTTTAGTTTGCTTGGCTCCACAATCAATACCCTTGGTACCAGCACCCAGGAAATCAAAAGACAAATTGCATTGAGAAAGTTTGCTTTCAGAGATCTCTCCAGAGTACTGAAGAGCAATGACGTCAGTCTGGAGATCAAGGTGCACCTGATCCAGGCCATAGTCATTGCAGTTACTTGCTATGCATCAGACAGCTGGACAATGACTAGAGATGATAGAAAGAGAATTGATGCCTTTGAGCTGTGGTGCTGGAGAAGAGTATTCACTATATCATGGACTGTCAGGAGAACAAAAGGTTTGTCCTAGAGTAGGTGAAACCAGGCTACTACTCCTTGGAGGAAAGGATTTTAAAAAGTTTCATCTGACATACTTTGAGCATGTTGCAGACATCATGTTTGGAAGGGTGGCGGGACAGCGCAGGAAAGGAAGACCCTCAGTGAGATGAATTAATTCAATGACTGGGTTAATGAGGGTAGGTGTGTCGGAGACAATAAGGTTGGCACAGGATTGAGCAGGGTTTAGGGCCATCATACATAGGGTCTCTGCGTGTCTCAAGGCCACTCAACAGCACATAACAATAGCATAGTGTCCTTTTTTCTGTTATGAAAGTACATTTTAAAAGTCTTAGCCACGTGAAATTGATGATACTTCTTATTTTATTTTAATGAACATTTACAGAGATTTTGGATTTTCATTCATCATTGTTGCACTTTATTCCCAACCCCCAGTTCGCTCCTCTGGAATTGATGACACTCTTATGAACAAACTTTGACCATAAAAAAGAACTTAGATTGTTATAATTTTGTTACTGTCAAGTGTATGATTTTGCTAGGCCTTATTTTTGGAGTAACAGTAAGTTAAGTGCTCAGGTGTTCCAGAAGGAAACATGTGACAGATTGCTTCTGTAAAGATTGTTGTTATATGCCATCCAATCAGAACCAGACCATAGCTGACCCTTCAGCAGATATCCAGAAGCTATAAATCACATGGAGACTACCCTTTCTTCACAGAGCAGCTACTTTTGAGTTAACAGCTCAACTCCTTATCAAGACCACCAGAGAGGAGAGCCTTGGAAACTTTTGGGGACAATTCTAGTCTGTCCTGTGGGTGAGATGAAATCTCAGAGGCAGTAGATTTGATTTGATACTGACCTCAGGTTGAGAAAGTCCTTTTCCATCTATGTTTTCTGGCCTATTGAATACTGTAGAGATTTGGAAGTTTGCTTTTTGTAAATGGGATTTAATTTTTTTTTTATCAAATAGATAATAAACCTATTCATAGAATTGCCAACTGACATTTGATGCTCTCCTTAAATCTTTTATTTAAAATTTCAAAAGAAAAACTGAAAATGTGTATTACATACCAATACGCACTAAGTCATCTTAATAGTGTTGTTGTTGTGTGCCATTGAATCACCTACAACTCATCACAACCCTGTGTTCAACAGCTCTGAAGCCTGTCATGTCCTGAGCCAATCTCACTGACTCTGACACACCAACCCCAGCTGCCCCAATAACTGTTATCAATCCATCTCATCTGGGTTCTTTCTCTCTTGCATATCCCTCCACCCACCAAGCAGGATGTCATTCTTCCAGGGCCCTTCCCTCCTGGCCACGTGCCCAAAGTGTGTGAGAAGGTGCTTCAGAATCTTAGCCTCCAAGGAGAAACTTGGTTTTACCCTCTCCAACACAGACCTATTTGTTTTCTTGCTGGTCCATGGTATGTTCAGAACGCTTCTCCAGCACTATAGCTCCAGCTCTTTAGTGCATAGTAAATAATTGCAGAGACCATGGCCTGGATCAGGTGCACCTTAGTTTCTAGACTGACATCGTTGCTTCTCAATACTCTGGAAAGGTCCCTGACAGCAGATTTACCTAATGTAATTTGTCTTTTGATTTCCTGACTGCTGGGTCCAATAGTGTTTATTGTGGAGCCAAGGAAGCTGTAATTGTTAACAGCCCCAATCTCTTCTCTATCTATCATGGTGCTGCCAGTTGGCCCAGTGGTGAGAATCTTTGTCGTCTTGATGTTGAGCTTCAATCCTCAATTGAAGATTTTACAGTCCTTGACCTTTTGCAGCAAGAGCTTCAGGTCCATCTCAGTTTCAGCAATCAGTATTGTGTCATCTGCATAATGTAGGTTGTTGATGAGCCTTCCTACAGTCCTGATGCCACTTACTCGTCATAAAGCCCAGCCTATCAAGAAAGAAATGGAACAAATAAACATTGATAGGTATTGGTGAAATGACATGGATTGGCATGGGGCATTTTGAATCAGACAGTCATATGAGATGAAAAGGTGAGAAATAATGGGGTTGCTTTTGTCGTTAAAAAGGCTGTTTCTAGATCCATCCTGAAATAGTGTTGTGAGTGATAGAATAATATCCATAGGCATACAGGGAAGACTTCTTAATAACAGTATCATTAAAATTTATGTACCAAAGCCAAAGAGGAGGAAATAGATTATTTCTACCAACTTTTGCAAAATTGATCTAACATGCAAACGAGATGGTGACTGGAATGTAAAAGTTGGGAACCAGGAAGAAATATCAGTGGCTGGAAAACATGGACTTGGTGACAGAAATGAGGCTGGGGATAGAAGGATAGAATTCTGCACAATTGATTTATTAATAGCAAATACCTTTTATAAGAAACATAAATGCATGCTATACACATGGATTTCACCTGATGGGATCTGTGGGAGGAATCATTGGAGAATTTCAGTGGCAGCAGTGAAAACTAGGCCTGGTGTTGATTGCAAAACAGACCATCAGCTACTCATGTGCAAGTTCAAATTAAAGATAAATAAAGTCAAATCCACTGGAATAAAAATTTAATCTTGAGTCTATCCCGCCTGAATTTAAGAACCAATTCAGTAACAGGTTTGAGGTCTTGAACACTAATGATCTTAATACTATTTAGCAAAACATTTCTAGCTCTTTGTTTCTTTTAAAAATTCATTTTTATTTTACACATCTCAGTTGAATGCAAGGAAAGACATACAGCTACTGTGAAACAAAAGAAAAACACTTGTTTTTACATTAATGTTGATATATTTTAAGAGTTCATTATCAGTTTATTTTGCTTCCTTCTTGGGAGCAGGGTGTATGTAATAATACCCACTTACCATAATTTTTACTGAGGAGCTCTATTTAGCTATAATTTATAGTCTTTTCCTTTTCTGTGTAACGCAGAAGGTATTTATGTTGTTGTGTACCATCTAGTCAGAACCGACCTGTAACTGACCCTCCAGTGGGTTTTTAAAGGCAGTTAATCACACAGAAAGAGATTACCCATCCTTCTGTGGAGCAGCTGGTAGATTTGAACTGTGTGCCTTTGAGATTGCAGTGCTGTTTCTTACCTCTAGGCCCCAAGATTGATTTCTTAAAAGCAAAGTTTCAAAGGGATCAAACCAGAATGAACTGGTTTGAAGCTCTGCTTAGGAGCTGTGAAGTATAAATTAGGCAATTCTTCAAGAAGTAGAATGAAATTATTGAGAAAAAATTTTTTTTTCCTATGTAGACACATAAAAGATAAAGGTCACATAGTACCAGAGGCAGTATAGCCAAGACCGAGACATAGGGAGTCTGCACAGGCAAGAGTAGTGAGTTGTACAAGGCTCTTCAGTCGGAATTGTATATGAGAGGGTTGTTGTTGTTATGTGCCGTCGAGTCGCCTGCGACTCATAGCGACCCTATGTACAACAGCCCTAAACTCTGCTCTGTCCTGTGCCAATCGCACTGTCTCTGACACTCCCATCCAATTATCCCAGTCACTGAATCAATCCACCTCATAGAGGGCCTTCCCCTCCTGCGCTCTCCCTCCACCCTCCCAAGCATGATGTCCCTCTCCAAGGACCAGTCTCTCCTCACAACATGTCCACCCGGTTTAACCCTTTCCAGGACAAATCTGTTTGTTTTCCTAGCAGTCCATGGTATTCTCAGTACTCTTCTTCAGCACCACAGCTCAAAGGCATCAATTCTCCTTCTATCCTCCTTGGTCATTGTCCAAATCTCTTAAATAAATATAGGGGCAAATAAATAAAAAGGAATAGATAAAAACACAATAGCTAAAGAATATGTAGCAGTGAATGCTTCTAAAGGAAGTTCTGTCTTAATTCAGGAACAACCAGGAAGCTATATGAGAAAAAGCTGCTGAAACTAAGGGAACAAGGAACAGAATCCAGGTCATCTACACCTCTGCCAGCAGTTTCTTCTTCAGCAGAAAACACAAGGCAGAATGGAAGTAATGACTCTGACAGATACAGTGACAATGAAGAAGGTAAAATTTTAAATTATGTCAATAAAATGTATGTCCTTTTCCCTAGACTCATTTTAAGATACAATAATTAAAAGAGAAAGATGTAAAACTGTATAATAAGGTGCATATTTTGTGTTCAAATCATTCATTATTGCCTTGCAAGTCATTTGAATATAATCTCTTGTTGACAATTCTAAAAAACAGTACAAGTATTTTCAAGCATTTAAAATTGCTCATTATCTTTTTGTTTCTAATCTCTTTTTTCTAAGAGAATCAAACAGTACACATTAATTCCCCATTTTCACATTCCTTTTAACACTTCCAAAGAAACAACCATTATCATTGATTTGATGGTTCTTTCCAGTTTCTTCTTCAGACATTTACGCATGCATATATTTAGTTCATTATAGTATTTGTGTTTTAAAACATCTGATAGCATGCTAAATGTTTACACTTTAAAAATTTTTTTTATTATTATTAATTTCAATGAAAATTTACAGAGACTTTGGATTTCCATTCATTAATTGTTGCACTTTTCTCCCCTCCCAACCCTGTCCCCCAGTACACTCCCCTCTTGGAAAAGTAAAAGAAAAATTCTTTCATTGTTTTACAGTCCCTCCCACCAGGTCTGCTCCACTATGCAGCCTTTGCTCTGGACTCCTGCCAAGACAAAAGTACTTAATCACAATCCCTTTTAAACAGTTTTTTCCCTCATCTGTTTCAATGCAGTATACATTATTTAACCCATCTTTCTCAGTCTCCCCCCAATCCCTATGTCAGTCCATGTTTACACTTTTTAATCTTCTTTTTTTATATCTAATCTTTTTATCTTATTATATATCTTATACACCGTATTATATCTGTTTTATTCCTTATAAATGTGTATATTGGTAGTATTTACACATGACATTTTCTCTTGATGGGGATTTATTTATATTATTTATATAGTGTTTGCTAGATAATTTGATTTCTAGGATGCTTTAAAGCAAATAATTGACCATGTTTTCAGTAATCTGTATTAAGAAAATTTGATGATCGTTAAATAATAAGCACAGTTTAGTGTTTTTTTTGTTTGGTTTTTTTTTTACAGTTTAGTGTTTTATAAGCTGTTATTTGTGTAACTTACTGCTTAGTTTTGCAGTTGTTTAATTTGACTCTTAAGTGCTTACATTTCTGTAAGAATTGCTTGACAGCACAGTCAGCCAAATTGCTTGTTAGGAGTATGCATTGTAGAGCCTTTTTCTTCAACAGCTCTATTTTAGCAAAGAGGCAGAGAGTAAGCTCAACACAAGTAATGCTTAAACTTCCTGCCTCTTTTGCCTCTACAGGAAAGAAGAAAGAACACAAGAAAACGAAGTCCACTAGGGATTTTGTTCCTTTTTCTGAACTTCCAACTACTCCCTCTGGTGGATTTTTTCAGGGTATTTCTTTTCCTGAAATCTCTACCCGTCCACCTTTGGGTAGGACTGAACTACAGGCAAAGAAAGTACATACTTCTAAGGGAGACGCACCTAGGGAACCTGTTATATCTACAATGTTGCCTATAAGAGGACAGTTGGAAAAGTTAGTCTCAGGGGAGAATTTGTTTATATCCTCCAAGTCTACCCAGGATAGGGGTTTAGAGGAAGGTTCATCTTCTCAGCATCAGTTTGCTGGTAGGTTGGTCTCTGCTACAGGCTCTCCACTAATTAAAGAAACCACTACTACTCACTATAAAGAAATAATAGAAAATATTTGCCGTGGAGAAAAAAGTGGAAATCGGCCATTATATACTGAAAGGCCTCATAGTTCAGATCAGTTGATATTCTCCAGTGAAAGAGAGGAATTAGAAGAGTCTGAGAGATCTCAAGTAATTTCTCCACCACTTGCCCAGGCAATCAGAGATTATGTCAATTCTCTCTTGATCCAAGGTGGGGTAGGTCATTTACCTGGGACTTCTCTCTCTCTACCCCCACTGGATGTAGAAAGCACACGGAAGAGAACTGATCGATCTAATTTTCAGGAAGCTGAATCCCAGTCTCCCCCACGAAAAGTCCCTAGATGTAGTGAAAAGTCAGTGGAAGAAAGAGATTTGGGTTCCTTTACATCTTTTCAAAATACATCCGGAGATGAATCAATGTCGTCTTGTGCTAAAACTGTTGTTTCTCGCTCACTCACTACATTAGGCATTGAAATGTCTAAGCAATCAAGACGTGATAAAATAAATTCCTCTGAACTCTCCTTCCCCCTACATGAATCTATTTTAAAAGTAATTGAAGAGGAATGGCAGCACATTGACAAGCAACTGCCCTCGTTGGCATGCAAGTATCCAGTTTCTTCTAGAGAGGCACCAGAGATATTATCAGTTCCCAAAGTAGATGATGAAATCCTAGGGTTTATTTCTGAAGCCTCTCCACCAGGAGATACTCAAGCAGCCTCCACTGAGGCTTGTGATAAACAGTTGGATTCAGCACTTTGTAAAACATATGAAGCTGCAGCATCAGGTTTGCAGATTGCAACCCATACTGCCTATGTAGTTAGAGCTATGCAGAAAGACATTAGCCAGGCTGCACAACTTCTTCGTTCTGATCCTAGTCAGACACCCCAAGCCCTTGAGATTCTGAGTAAAACATATGATGCAGCCTCATTTCTTTGTGACGCTGCATTTGATGAAGTGAAAGTGGCAGCTCGTACCATGGCATCGTCCACTCTTGGGCGACGCCGTCTCTTGCTGAAAGATTGCAAAATTAGTCCAGCTTCCAAGAATAGACTGGCAGCTATCCCCTTTAAAGGTGGAACATTATTTGGAGGAGACGTGCATAAAATAGTTAAAAAACGTGGGACTAAAAACTAAAACCCAAGTTAAAAAAAACTCTTTAATAGGAGAATTTAGGCACTTTTCTAACAGTTATAGCTATTTACATGTGAGCTATTTACCTGGTTTTTAAGATCTTCTTAGTATAAAGATAGGGCTAATTTAAAATTATCTTGCACTTAGACTCAACATGTTATTTTCATCTAAAAGTAAATATCTACATACAGCTGCTTTTTACTTTTGTATTTTTCTAAGTTACCCAAATAGGAAGCCTAGTACAAATAAGAAAGTCAGCTTTTTAGATGTCATTTCTTTATGAAAAATAAAAAACTTTTTAAAACTCTTCAAAATTACAAAAATGTCAATAATTAGACTACAAGAATACTTTTCATTGTTTTCATTCTCTTTTTATACTTTGGACAAAATTAAAATTTGTTACACATTGGAAACAGTTTCTTTTTTAGTACTTCTATCTAAATACATTTTTACTTTGTAGACCTTGTGCACATTATTATTATTACTCTTAATCTCACTTTGCTAATTTTTTATTCATGTCTATATCATTGACAGTAGTCTAGATCAGTGTAATTCAAACTATCATTCCGTAAAATGTTAATCGTCCACAGACTAGATGAGCATGTACCAAAATTTAAATGTAGGCATACCTTGTAGGTTAGTTGACAGATACAGTTAAGTATTTTTGATTTGTTGGTTAATAAAACATAATTGACTAAGAAAGCAATATATTGATTTACGTTCTCTTACAAGTGCCTTATCACTTCATAATTTGGTAATATATAGTTCTTGGACCAATGCCAGGGCATGGACCATACTTTGAGCTGTCTTACTGTAGAAAATGAGGAATAGTCTGGGAGGGTACATTTTCACCATCACGCTAGTTTGTCTGATTAGCCAAACCCTAGAATGATGGGCTGGGTTTGTTTTTGTTTGGTTTTGTTTTTTTTTTCCCCCCAAAGTTCTTCTTTCAAGATATATATGGTTCAGTGGATAGTTAGGGTTAGCTATGTAAACTTTAAAAGATAAAGTTTAAAAGTTTAAATTACTGGTTTAAGAAAAGCTTTAAATAATTATATTCTGGTGTCTATGTCTATATGAAGCAGTGTATTTATCCTGTTTTTATGACTGTAAGATTAAACAGTTTAAATAAATATAGAACACAAATTTTTGTTCTTATGGAAAATGGTGCCCTTAAGCCTAAGAAAAATATAGTCCCTAGGATGCTCCTTTTAGACATTATCTTAATTTTATACTATTCATGTCCATCTTCTCAGCTTACTGAAATTTTATTCTGTCTTCTGAAATGTACATGTATACATGTACCTACTAATTGCTATGTGATTTTAATGAATGTATTACTGTAGAATGCTTCTGCAAATTCAATAAAGTTGTTAAATTTGAACAGTTTTGTGTGGTCTCCAGAAACATGTTTTATGTGTGTTTTATTCTTGGAGTTGCAACAAATTAGGTATTTGTGGATATTCAACCCTTTTCCCCACTTCATCTTTGACCCTTTAGTAGTCTAATAGGTGAAAATACTGTAATTGTGTTGGATGCTTCTATTTGAAGGTCATGTTTTTATTAACTATTGGGGTTTAAATTTGTAAGAGAATCTATAATAAACCTTATTTAACCAATTTCCACCCACTTGTTAAGATTTTAAAATTTTTTAGTTCTTAAATATGAGTTACTAAAGATTAATTTTTTTTTTTAATTCTAAGTGTTGTATCAAACAGCTACATAGATCCATTCATAGAAATGTTGGGAGGTGGGGGATGGAGTTGATTGCTTAGTTCTAAATAAATACTGTGTATAGAGAAAAGTCACATTTTAATTTTTTATATTTTCTAGAAAACAACATTTACACTAGACTAGAAAGTTATCAAGACGTAGCTGTCTTAACCACTTTTTTTAAGTAACTACAGTGAGTTCTTGGAAAGCTAATTAAAGCTTTTGTTTAAGAAATATTCTTTATGTCCTGACAAGTAGTTTGTTTTACTAAGGTAAACAGCCATAAAACGGGAATTAAACTAAGATTTTTATCAGTATTATTAAAGTGTAGATGTCAAATGTTAAACCCCAAGTGCGGGATATTGAAGCCTATAAAAAGATAGGAATTTTTAGTTCAAGAAACATTTAAACTAGATGTCATTGAGGTGTAGGAAAGATGGGGGCAGTTTCCTGTAGTTTAAGTCTGACTACTCCTTGAAGGATCCAGCTTTGAGTTTATTCTGACTTTGTGACAGCAAGTAAAGAAAGAATTGATGTAGATTCTATCATATAGTTTTGTTGTTTTTTTCTTTAAAGTTTTGTACATCTTTTTTCTCTTCATATTCTTCATTTATATTTAATAAACTTATTCCTGTACATAGTGATACTGAGTTCTTTTTCAATATCTTAATTTTTGAAAAGCTTTCCACTAAAAACAAACTCCAAAACCCACAACAAAATAAAAGAATAATAGGAAATAGTGGTCATCAGTCTCTGGCTGGCAAAGATAAATAATCATGGACTAAAATAGTAAAAAAAAAAATCCTGAAGGCAAATTGTGGTTAAACAATTGATCTGTGGAATTAAAAACTTTTCTATGGAGGTGTAACATTAGGATGTTTGTTGTATGATTCAGAAAATAATGGCTTCTCTGGTGTTATTTCCAGACTCTAAAGTAGAGCTCAAGCTTGAGAAGAGAGAACCATTAAAGGGCAGAGCAAAGACTCCAGTAACACTCAAGCAAAGAAGAGTTGAGCACAATCAGGTATCTTTAGTTTTATGATCACTGTGTTCAGGTAACTTTAGTTTTATGATCACTGTGTACTGGTATAAGTTGACTACCTTGCATTTTAGTCTTTGGTCAATAGTTGACACTTGTATCCAAGTATACTTCATAAAATGTTAACTAAACAGCATTAAGAATCTAAATTTTGTTACTTTATTATTTTTAAGAGGAATATTTTAAGAATGGAAATGCCTAAACAAGTTCTGATTTTTTAAAAAAACATTTTAAAGACAGGCAAGCTCTGGTGGCCTAGTGTCAAGAAGCTGCACTGCAATTCCAGAAGTGTGCAGTTCAAATCCACCATATGCTCTGTTGAAGAGGAGGGACAATCTCCTCCTGTACCAGTCAGATCCAGTTTGACGGTAAACACACACACACACACACAATAATAATAATTTTTTAAAAAAATTAAAGACAGAGGTAAGGTTTTCTATTTGTCTTTTGACTTCTAGATGGCTGGCTTTGCCTTTGACCCTTTTTCACTCTAAATCTATGCAAGATTTAAGCCCATTCCGTTTTCTTTCCTTACTCTGAAAATTCTGTATAATTTGCTTTTTCAAAAGGAAAATGTAGGAAACAGCAAATAAGCACAGGTATAAAAAAATGGGCTCATTTATAGGAGGGAAAACATACAGGGGGTAATCTAACCTTGATTTGAATACAAAACAGTTTCTCTTAAGAGTCATGAATTATCTTTTCTGGCTTCTATTTATCTTAAAATCATGCATTTTCATATAACATCTTTTCAATTTCCTCAGCTCCTTTCCTCATTTGATGGAGGCTTGCAAAATTATATGTTAAGATAATTTGGTGACTGTGATAGATCGATTCTGTGATGGGGTGGTGGGAATGAGTGTGTTTGAGAAGGCAAGGTTGGCACAGGATAGAATGGCGTTTAGGGCTCTTGTACATAGGGTCGCTATCATTCGCGAGTGACTCGATAGCACATAAAAACAACAACATGGAGAACATAGGAAAATCTGAAGGATGTTGAAAATAGTACATTGAGATTTTGGCCCAGGATATGAATGGTGTATAGTGTCAGCAGGAGAACTAACAACAACTACATCAATCTTGCCTATATATTCCCAGTTTGTCTTCCTTAGCAGTACGAATAAGAGAACAGTACAGTATTCATTCCACTCTTTGCCTCTAAATGAAAATCTTTCCTTCTGTGTTGTATACATTCTCTATGTAGTTTGTATTGGTTTCCAACACAGTAAAGTTTTTACAAATGGAGTGGTTTTTGAAAGAGCAGAAATTTGTTCATTCAAAATTTGCAGAGGTCAGAAATCAAAATATTGATAGGTTCATGCTTTGGCTGAAGGATTTGGGGAGGGGAAGAATCTGTTCATGGCATTGTTAGCTCCTGTACTGGCCTACAGGCACAGTCTTTCAGCCTTTCTCTGTTGTCATTTAGTCTTCTCCCTAGGCATCAGTGTCTTTCTTAAGTGTACCTGTGGATTAGATTAGGGCCCATCATAATGGCCTCAACTTGATCTTATCTGCAAGGATCCTTTTACCAAATAGGTCACATTTGAAGGATCCAGTTTAACCTTTAGTTGACCAGTAACAAGGTTCTTGCTAGTATTTCTGCAGTAATGAAAATGACCTCTATCTACTCTCCATTATTGTAGGCACAAGCCATTTATGAATAAGCTTTGGTGGTGTAGTATGTAACAGGTCAGGTTGCTTAGAGGTCCTCAGTTCAAATCCACCCATGGTCAGAATTGGCTGCAGCTGTCAGTTTAGCCACTTACGGCCATTGATTGCGTGTGATGTGGTCATGGGGGACAAGAAACTGAATTTTTAATTTACATTTAAAAAGCCATACATGGCATTGGCTAGCATTGGCAAGAATCCTTTATAAATATTATGTCCTTCTGTTGCATCATTTCAGGGGGTACATAAGATCCTATTGTTGGTACTGAAATTAATAATAGATTTCAGATGTTGAGAGCCTAACCCATTCTTAAAAAGGTTTTCATCGCTTTTTTATTGTAAAATTATTTTATCACCCCACCCCCCCCTTCTCTATTAACTAGCTTTTTCTTACCTAGAACCTTCAGGAAATGTTTTTAGTATCTTTTACATTTAAAAGTCATACAGGACTACTAGATGGTCTAGTTCTTTCTTTCCTTTTATTTGCAAATTTCAAAATAAAGTGCCCTAAAAGCAACCATGACCAAATTTGCTGTAATACAGAGTGATACTGTAGGACAGAGTAAAATTGTCCTGTAAGAGTTTTTAAGAATCTAAATCTTTAAAGGAAGACTTCTCTGGAGAAGCAAGTTTGGGGCACTTAGGGATTTGAATTGCTAACCTTTGGTGAGCAGGTGAACTCCACCTTTGTGCCACTAGGAGTCCTGAAGTATTTTAGGCACTTTTACCTAGTATCACTAATGAAGAGAAAATAGGAATTGATGTTCACTTTGACTCATAGCAACCCTGTGAACAACACATATGAACCTTCCTCACGGAATCCATTGTTCTATATCCACTGATGCCTATTGATTGTTATAGTCACTGTGTCGGCCCATCTTGTTGAGGGTCTTCCTCTCTCTGGCCCCTCCTAACAGCATTCCCAAAGCATATGAGGTGAAGTTGCATCATCCTTGTCTTTAAGGAGCACTTCATCCAGGACAGGCTTGTTTGTTCTATTGGCAGTCCATACTCTTCTTTACCACAATTCCAAAGCATTGGTTCTTCTGTCCTCTTTATTCATTCTCCAGCTTTCAATAGCTTGTTGTTGTTATAGGCTGTCGAGTCCTTTGTGACTCAGCTACCGTATGTACAACAGCTCTGAACCCATCTCTGTCCTGAGCCAACCTTATTGTCTCTGACACAGCAACCACCATTACCCGTAGAAAACAGTTGAAAAGACAGCAGCTTGGATCAGTCGTACCTTTGTCTTTAAACTGCTTTTGTTGCTCTTTAGTGCTTTAGAGAGATCCTTAACACCAGATTTTCCCAGTGCTAGAAAATACTTATAAAAATCATGGACTCGTGATGAATTTTCAATTTATGATAACAGACAAACTTGTTTGTATTCTGTTTCCATCTCATGCAGAATAAATTGGCTCTTAAAATGGTACTTTCTTCCATTTATTATCTATTTATATAACTTACAATACAGTATTACTGGAAATAGACTACTATTTTGAGAGTATTGGGGGTTTGTGTTTTGTTTCTTGTGGGTTTATTTTGTTTTATAGGCTTTTTAACCATTTTCTTGTCCTTAGGATACTTAAAGTAAAAAAAAAACTGTCTCAAATCTGTTTAAGTAATTTTTTTCCTATGTATATGAAGGTCACCAACTTGTTAAATGGTTTTGCTTTCTAACCTTTTTCAATTTCATTTCCTATGCAGTTTTTCAAATTCTTGAGAATATAGTATTGGTACAGAATCGGGATATTTGGCTTCCATCCTTGTTCTCCTCACTTATTCGTTATTTTCATTGGACTTTGGGTTATATTTCATTTATTTTTTAAGATAAAAGTAGTACTGAAGAGCAATGGTATCTCTCTGGAGACTAAGATGTGTCTGATACAGGCTTAGGTCTTCGCAATCACTTGCTATGCATCAGAGAGTTGGACAATGACCAAGGAGGATAGAAGGAGAATTGATGCCTTTGAGCTGTGGTGCTGGAGAAGAGTATTGAGAATACCATGGACTGCTAGGAAAACAAATAGATTTGTCCTGGAGAGGGTTAAACCGGGTGGCTCCTTGGAGGCAAGGATTCTGAGGCTCCGTCTAACATACTTTGGACATGTTGTGAGGAGAGACCGGTCCTTAAAGAGGGACATCATGCTTGGGAGGGTGGAGGGACGGCGCAGGAGAGGAAGGCCCTCTATGAGGTGGATTGATTCAATGACTGGGATAATTGGGATGGGAGTGTCAGAGACAGTGCGATTGGCACAGGACAGAGCGGAGTTTAGGGCTGTTGTACATAGGGTCGCTATGAGTCGCAGGCGACTCGACGGCACATAACAACAACAACAAAAGTAGACACATCAGATCAGATTTATATATTTATTTATGCTCTTTTAAAAGCTCCTCCTTTTACACAAAAAGCTGCCAACTTTGTACTGTTATATGTTTCTGATTTCAACCTACAAACCTGCCCTGGCGATTACATTATTGTTTTAACTGCATAATGATTGACTATGAATGTGCTGTCATTTATTCAGCGAGGGTTTTTTTTTGTGAATATATGGCTTATATTCAGAAGGATGCTATTATAGGTGATGGCAAAGTGCATATTTAACAATTTCTTGCATGTCACATTTTAAATTTTACTAATTTATCTTTGGAAAATCTTGATGTGAAATTGCTGAGTCAAAGGTAAAGTCATCATTAATTTTGCTTTCCAAGCTTTTAAGCATCTGGCAACTCTGTCTGATAATACCTCTCTTTAATGGATAAAATAATGACACTTTTTAAAAGAAAGTTTAGATGACTATTTTTGTTACGTTTAGCCTAAATTACAGTGAACCTTTAGAGCAGGGAAACTTTTAATGGTCTTTTTGTTTATCTTTTTATAAATAATTTAAGTTTACAGAATAGTTATGCATAAAAGTAGGGTCCCCGTTACACCCCTTCTTATTGCTATACACAGTTTTCTATCTTTCAAATCTGATTTTGGTTGTAGCATAAAGTTTGAGATACGCAGGTGTTAATAGGTTGCTTCTCATGTGTCCCTGCCTGTTGGTTTTTGATGGGTTGTTGTGTTTTTTGTTGTTGTTTTTTGTAACTCAGAGTAATAATTTTTTTTAAATATATGCATTAGTTTAAAATATCTATTACATGTTTTAAATTGTCACATAAAGTAAGGCCCTGAGCAACAACAAAAACAGAATGACCTCAGTTTAAAATAGAGTTTTAGTGTAATAATATATATTTACATAGTTTTCACGGTTTGTCTCCATTCAGGCACACAGTGTCATGTCAACTATATATATCTCTAAATCTATCAGTCTACCTATATGGAAAAAGAAGCTGTTAGTCATTTTTGTCTTTTAATTTTTAAATAATAATAAATATTCGAAGAGGTCATATGGTTTACAGATTATTTGTAAGACTAAGCTAGTAAACCACAACTATGGAAACATCCGCTGTAAGAAGTTAAAATTAAGTAGGGACTGTGTGAGAGAGGAATAAAAGAATATTTATTTCTATTTTCTAATGTTATTTTGTTATGTGCCGTCGAGTTGCCTGCGACTCATAGCGACCCTATGTACAACAGCCCTAAACTCCGCTCTGTCCTGTGCCAATCGCACTGTCTCTGACACTCCCATCACAGTTATCCCAGTCACTGAATCAATCCACCTCATAGAGGGCCTTCCTCTCCTGCGCTGTCCCTCCACCCTCCCAAGCATGATGTCCCTCTCCAAGGACCAGTCTCTCCTCACAATATGTCCAAAGTATGTTAGACGGAGCCTCAGAATCCTTGCCTCCAAGGAGCCACCTGGTTTAACCCTTTCCAGGACAAATCTGTTTGTTTTCCTAGCAGTCCATGGTATTCTCAATACTCTTCTCCAGCACCACAGCTCAAAGGCATCAATTCTCCTTCTGTCCTCCTTGGTCCTTGTCCAACTCTCTGATGCATAACAAGTGATTGGGAAGACCAAAGCCTGTATCAGACGCACCTTAATCTCCAGAGAGACACCATTGCTCTTCAGCACTTTGGAGAGGTCCCTAACAGCAGACTTTTCCCATGGCAATGCACCTTTTAATTTCCTGGCTGCTGGTGCCAAGACTGTTGACTATGGAGCCAAGCAAACTAAAGCTGTGTACAATCTCAAATCTCTTCACCATCCATCCTGATGCTGCCAACTGGTCCAGTGGTGAGAATCTTTGTCTTCTTGACATTGAGCCTCAATGCATATTGTAGGCTGCAGTCCTTGACACTCTGCAGCAGGCGCTTCAGGTCCTCTTCAGTTTCAGCAAGCAGGGTTGTGTCATCCGCATAACGCAGGTTGTTGATAAATCGTCCACCATTCTTGACCCCACATTTCTCCTCATAGAGCCCAGCCTCCCGGATAATCTGTTCTGCATATAGGTTGAAAAGGTATGGAGATAGGATGCATCCCTGGTGTACGCCCTTCCCAATTTTGAACCATGCAGTGTTCCCTTGCTCTGTTCTGACGACTGCCTCCTGGTCCAAGTATAAGTTTCGCATTAGAACGATCAAGTGTTCTGGGATTCCCATTCTTCTCAGAGTCAGCCATAGTTTGTTATGATCTACCCAGTCAAATGCCTTTGCATAGTCAATGAAACACAGATAGACATTCCTCTGGTATTCCCTGCTTTCAGCCAAGATCCATCTAACATCAGCTGCAATATCTCTAGTACCACGACCCCTTCTAAACCCAGCCTGGACTCCTGGTAGTTCTCTGTTGATGTGCTGTTCCAGTTGTTTTTGGATAATCTTCAGTAGAATCTTGCTTGCATTTGAAATCAGTGAGATTGTTCTGTAGTTTCCACATTCTGTTGGGTCACCTTTCTTTGGGATAGGAACAAATATAGATCTCTTCCAGTCAGTTGGCCAAGTTTTCGTTCTCCAGATTTCTTGGCACAACTTGGTGAGCACGTCCAGGGCAGCATCTGTTGACTGAAATATGTCAATTGGTATACCATCTATTCCTGCAGCCTTATTTTTTGCCATTTCCTTCAAAGCAGCCTGAACTTCTTCTTTCATCACCATAGGCTCTTGCTCATATGTTGTTTCATGAAATTCTTCTGTGTCTTCCAATTCCTTTTGATACAGTGACTCAGTATATTCCTTCCATCTTCTAATACAACAAATAATTTCCTTGAAAGCCTTGTTTGTTTGTTTTTGTGTTTGTGGTTTTGTTTAGTTTTTGGTTTTGTTTTTTTTTTACAGAGGTTTTGGATTTCCATTCATTCATTGCCGCAATTTTCTCCCTCCCCACCCCTCCCCACCAGCTCAAAAAGCCTTGTTTGTTTTATGAATACCTGTTTACCTGATAGGTATCAGAAGGCAATGTGAATTTCTTTTTTCCCCCCTCCCCTCATTAAGTCTATGGTAAATTAAGGACTTTCTAGAGAACATTTAGTTGAAAATAGTGGTCACTGGAATTCTTCATTTTATGCTAAAGCATCCAGCTATCCAATTTACTATTAATTTTATTATCAGTGACTTTCTTTTCATCTACTTGGGTCATATTCCTAATTAATTAAAATATTGAGTAACTATTTTTTAATCTCCAGAGTACTTTTCCTGGTTATGTCAAGATTATCAATTAGTCTTCTGAAGGCATACTTAATTTTAAGTAAAGATAACTCATTCCAAATTGTTATTTTTGTTGTGTCGAGTTGGAACTGACTCATAACTGGCTCTCTAGTGGGGGTTCTGAGGCAGTAAATCTCATGGGAGGAGACAGCCCACTTTTCTCTCCTGGTACAGCTGGTGGTGGATTCGAGCTGTATGCCTTTGAGTTAACAGCACAGCTCCTTATCACTAGGCTGTCAGAGCTCCCTAGTTCTATGTCAGAAGGTGAGAAATAGAAATTAATAAAACTGGATGGCATTCCTTAACCAAATGCCTCCTGCTTTTAAAAAGAAATCTAGCCAAAGAATTTAATAAATCTGAACCAAAGAAAGTAGAAATAATTCCATGAACAGTCTCCCACCTTTGTTGTTAGTCTTCCTACAGGCAACTGAAGAGTTTCGCATGTTTCCTTCCATAGAAGAGAAAAAAGGTCCTGAAGTTGGACCAAGTTGGGGGGGGGGGTATTATTCTTTTTGCGTGTGTACCCT
>NW_006399818.1:6138239-6180012 GCF_000299155.1 Elephantulus edwardii
TGTGTGTGTGTGTGTGTGTGTGTGTGTGTTATATGGGCATAGATTTTCTATACCTACGTAAATGTATACTAAATGAGCTTTAATGGGTTTGGTAAAATAGTGACATTTTTATAAAAACTTTAATTTTATTTAAAGGTAACATGGAAAATCCGAGGATTTCTTTACATTTTTTGATAATTACCAAGAGACTGGATAGGGGAGGGATAGGTCTCTGGCAGAAACTCCAAACTAGGAGCTTCTTATAATTTGTTAGGTCTAATTTACGGCAGAATTGTATATCTCTCTCTCACACACACACACACACACACACACACACACACCCTTTCCTCTTCTCTAATAGCTAAGATAATTTGGTCTTTATATAAGTTGCAAAACTAGCAGCTTTATTTACCCTTTAATGTAATGGACTCCTATAATTCTTAGCAGTTTAAAATATTAATTTATATACTGATAAAATACCAGGTAAGTCAGTAAATTAGAACATTTGTAATCACACCTATTTTCACTGACTTTGATCAGCAAGAGTAAGGAATTTGTAGCATTGTCTGAAAATATTTTATGTAGAACTTCATTGAACTCAGTCATTAAACCAGTTCTCAGTCTTTTTGCCTATTACAATCCCTTCTGGAACTATGAAAATTATAATTATGTCCAAGACCTTCTAAAAGAGATTCTGATTTAATTGGTTTGGGGACATTGATAAGTTTTTTTAATTTCCCCAGCCGTGACACTGTGCAACTAAGATTGAGAATTTGGAATTAAAACTGAGTCAAATAATCAGGGTTTTGACTAAAATAATTAACATGGGGGGGTGGTCTGCAAATTTGTCTTTTGGCTAGCATATTACATTTCTGCAAGCATTAATACAAAATCAGATACATGCAGTCTGTACCATCAAGGGTTTTGGTAATAACGCTTCTAATCAAAAAGTAAATTTTGAGGTGACAACACCAGATATAACAGGGGGAATCTGTCTTTTAAATTAATAGACACTAACAAAAAGAAAAACATTAGTTCTCTAAAATACTACCTTGATGACTAAAATGACAACATAAGCCCATTTACTACAATACTCATCATCTAGTAGGTAATAATGTGAAATGTCATCAAATTGGCACTCGTTAGTGACCCTGCGTAACAGTACAAAACCCTGCCCATATCCTGCGCCGTCCACACAGTCCTGCTGTGCTGGAGCCCGTTGTTGCCGCGACTGTTTTCTCAAGAATGATGTCCTCAGCAGCTGGCCTTTCCTGAAGCCCAAAGTACGAGAAGCAGAATCTCACCATCCTTGATTCTAAAGAATTACTCTTGCCTTTTCCTAAGACAAATTTGTTTGTTCTTTTGGCAGTTCATAATTTAAAAAAACAAAACAAAACAAAAAAAAAACACCAAAACTCAGTCCTGTGAAGTCTGAATAAACTTATAGCTGACCCTTTCTGTTAGATTTCTGAGGCTATAAATTGCACAGGAGGAGAATGCTTGTCTTTTTGCCTCTGAGGAAACCACTGGTGGATACTGATCACAAGAGGGGCATGGTCTCTAATTTAGCAGCACAGCTTCCTGCGGCCTAGGCCACGAAAGCCCCGCTCAGATTTAGTAATAGTGATGTCTTACTGCTGGGACTGTAGAATCCCAGGCTACCTCAGAGATCTGAATCAAGCCGCATTTTAACAAAAGGTCAGTGTGACTAAGAGACACGTTAGTTTGAGAAGCAATAATGAAAAGGTTTGTTTTTTGGGGTTGTTTTTGTTTTGGTTTTTTTTTTTTATTTTTATTTTTGTGTGTGTACTTATCAAATCTTATCTGACTGATACAGGAGGAGATTGCCCCCCCTTCTCCAGCAGAGCACCTGGTGGATTTGAATCACGTACCTCTGAGATTGCAGTGCAGTTTCTTGCCACTAGGCCACCAAAGCTCCCTCTAATGTAAAGATTTTTATGTGGTCTTGTAAGGACTGCTCATTTGCTTAAAGATTATTTTTTGAATGACAGAACAGTCTACTTTTTAGGGAGAAATTAATCTGGGGCTGAGAGGCACTTCTCTTTTTCCAGTAAGAAATGGGAGCATTGTGGTCTGGCAGTGACATCTTACCTTGAGCTTGTAAGTTAAAGAAAAAGTGACCTCTAGGTTTGTGTTATGCCTACTTTTGATATTTCCCCATTTCTTTTTTAGTTCAGATAGCTGGTAATGGCTTATAATATGAAAGATTTTTTAAATGTTAGCCACATGAAAAGAATAATGTGTAATCCAGGCTAACAGTGATGAAAGCTTGTCTTTCTGTTTCAAAAAGAAATTTCTTTATATCATTACTTTTTTAAATTAGTCATGATCAGTCCTTTTTTCAGACAGTGAGAGGGATAAAGCTGTGTTAAGGAGCCAGATAGCAGTGAATAACTGAAAGAGGCCCAGTGAGAATTGACGTACTTTCCCTTGCTTGTATTTTGTATTCTAATTTGTGAGCTATTTGAGATGGAATTTATTTAGTGTCTTTTACCATTTTTTGTGTCTGTTGGTTTTGGCGATATCTATATTTTGAGACTATAACAGTGTTCATAAATGTTGGCATTTGATGATTGGTTTTGGCTTCTTAGTGTGCTTATATGGTTGTTATTATTAATTAAGGTGCTGTTAGAATATGGCTTTTTAATGTGTCAATGCTTGACTAGAGCTTTTCTCAGGCTGGAATAACTGAGACTGAATGGACAAGTGGAACTTCAAAAAGCGGACCTCTGCAGGCATTAACTAGGGAATCCACAAGAGGGTCAAGAAGAACTCCGAGGAAAAGGGTGATGCAAGGCTTGTTGCTTAGAGTTGGGTTTTCGGATTGGTAGGGCTCAAGTGATTATATTATATTTATTGTTTTTGTTTTGTTTTCAAACTAACAGGTGGAAACCTCACAGCATTTTCGTATAGATGGTGCAGTAATTTCAGAAAGTACTCCCATAGCTGAAACTATAATGGCTTCAAGCAACGAAACCTTAGTAAATATGTTTCATAAATTACACAAGTGGTATTCTTTGTAAATGTCCTTTAGTTAGAATTGGGGAGGTGGTGAGTTTAGACCATTTCAAATATACATGTTTTAAGTATTACGTTTAAAATTTCTTTTCCCTTTATTTAGAATTTTGGGATTTTTCAATATAGCAAATTTATGTAAATAGACATTCTTTTGAGTATTATTAGGATATTATTCAGACAGTTATGTAATGATAGGATTATACATGTGAAACAATATGTTCGTGTCTTAGGCTTTGTCATCTAAATTTTTATCAAGGGAAAAATTGAAAATATTATAGACATAGGATATCTTCTTAAAATTATTTGGTTTGTTTTTATTTTCTTTATACATGTCTTCGTTTGGATAATTCTGAGTCTGAATAATTTGAATCTTGGCAGGTTGTCAATAGGGTGACTGGAAATTTCAAGCATGCAACTCCTATTCTGCCCATCACTGAATTCTCAGACATACCCAGAAGAACACCAAAGAAACCATTGACGAGAGCTGAAGTAAATGAATACGATTTAGATAAAGACATCACTGACGAATTTACTTGTTCTTTGGAGTGGGGGTGGAGCACAACTTGCTTTCTTTTGGGAGATGTTTAATTTGTGAAAATGGGAGTTAACTATTACATTATGACATCCTGGTACTGTCTTAAGTGCCATCATTCACGAGTGTGGTCCTCTGTACTGCCTGTGATGCGTTCTGTGTGTAATGGATCTGATCTGAGAGTGTTCCAGTGCTGTTGAAGAGGTTATGTACTTTGATTTTTCTTGAACAGTCAAATAAAATGTGACTGTATGATGCTTGAATTGATTAGTTCATGTTAAGTTTAAAGTACCAACAACATGGTACATTATAAATTCATTTTTTAACTAAAGTAGATGAAATACTTAGTATTTTGATCTTAAAGATAAAAATACCAAGAATGCTAAATTCATGTTTCCTAAATTAAGGTTATATTGACCCCATAGTTTAAAAGTATACGATGGCGTAAAAAATTTTAATTCCTATTAAATAGCTATCTTCTGCATTCATTACTTTATTATAGAATTCTTAATAGTTAAAAACTGTATACTCTTAATGCTTTAGGAAAGAAAACATGAGACATCTATGTACTGCCATATTCAAAATCTTAACACTTAGCTCATTTTAAAAACTTACTTGAATGGAGATTTTCCTTAATAAATAAATTTTTTTTGTATTTAAGAAATACAAGAACTTTGAAAAACATTTGGATAGTTAATCAGTCTTGAAATGGCAGCCATAAAGGCTAGGATAGGATAGACTTCTTTGAATTAGGCTCTCTAAAATTTCTGTTTAAAATTATTATTATTGTATATTTATACTAAATCTTTACTCCTTTCTTTCTTAATAGGTGGGAGAAAAAACCGAGGAAAGAAGAATAGAAAGGGATATTCTTAAGGAAATGTTTCCCTATGAAGCGTCTACACCAACAGGAATTAGGTATTCAGACACACTGAAACAAATACTAGTGTATACTGCTGCGTAGGGAATTTATAATTCTGCCAGTTCTGGGAAGTTGATGGTGTGTTTTTTTTTTTTTTAAATCAGAGTTGAACTATTCTGTTTTGGGAAATAACAGTTTATTCTCTCCAAGCTACCAGTTTTTGTTCTTGAAAGTTTAGTCAGTTTCAGAACTAATTGTGTTATGCCAAAGAAGTATAAGTAAATAATTTACTTATTATAATTCAAAATTTGGTATTGAAATGGGAAACTACTAAAAAAGGAATTCTTCCCGCCCCCAGTTGAAAAGACCGTTTTCATATCTGCCCTTTCCTGATTGGCCGGGTCACAAGCTACCTTATTTTTTCTAATTACTAAAGGTATTGACTTTTAAAAGTCTTTTAAAAGAGAAGACAGGCTTAGTACGTGTTTATCAGTGTGTATTCATGTAACTTTTTAAATTAAAGTACACAAGTTGATTAGACACACTACTTCATAGAAAAGAGTTTCTCTACACTTTAGAAAAGGAGGGGAAAGAAAAGCAGCCTCCTCTAATGCAGTTTACAGCCTGGAAGACCCGCTGGAGGGGCGGCGAGGAGTTGGTCCGACTTGACGGCACCTATTACCTTTAAGAAAGATCCCTGGGCTTGGGAGTAGCAGTGATAGTGTGTGTTACTTCTTAGCTAAAGCATTATTTAATCTGAAATTTATTTTCTTCTTTTCATTCCTGACAGTGCTAGTTGCCGCAGACCAATCAAAGGGGCTGCCGGCCGGCCATTAGAACTCAGTGATTTCAGGATGGAGGAATCTTTTTCATCTAAATATGTCCCTAAATACGTTCCTTTGGCAGATGTCAAGTCAGAAAAGACAAAAAAGGGACGCTTCATTCCCATGTGGATAAAAATACTGCTGTTTGTTGTTCTGGCAGTTTTTTTGTTTCTGGTCTATCAAGCTATGGAAACCAACCAAGTCAATCCCTTCTCTCATTTTCTTGCTGATAATTCAAAATCTGACTGAAGGATACTCTTTGGCACATTCAACATGGTCTCCTATTTTTAATAACCCTATTAAAAATATTTGTGCATATTTGTTGGCTCAAGAACTAAAAATAATGTGATTTCACCTCAATAAATGTAGTATTCCATTGAAAAACAAGATATATAAATGGACTTCACTGAAAAGTTTGGGACTGTGGACTAGTAGGAGATCACTTTGTGCCATACAAATAATCTTTTTTAGCTCTGGAACTTTTTTGTAGGCTTTATTTTTTTAATGTGGACATCTTATTTCATTTTTCAGAAAAATGTATATTGTTTTATGTGTTTGGGAAATAAGGGCAGAATGTGATAGTATAATGTGAAGCTACACATTTAAATTCTTTGATTTCTTACAGAAAAGATTTTAAAATTCATTCTCTGCTGAATTACAAACTACAGATGTGGGGGGGAGGGCTGACTTCAGTAAGAGGAAAAGTAACTTGTGATTGCATTTTTTTTGTAATCACAAAGTTTGGCAGCATTTATGGGGAAAGTACAGCAATAATCTCTTCTGTAACTTTTATTAATAGTAATGATACTGATGCCCAATTGTGTACTTATTTTTTTTAAAGAGATTTTCTCATATCATGGAAAGTCCTAAAAGTCATTTAAATACCGTTGATTTTTAGCCAGGGATCTTTTAGTGCAACATATGTTTTGGAAAACTTAGTAGGCTATACATGTTTTTAAAAACTATCAGCCAGCTGCAAGGCCATAATTGGAAATTTTTCCTCTTTAGTTACATAAAACATTTCTTCACTCTACCTAATTTGCTACCAAAATATTTTTTAGCTAAGTGTGTTATGTGTTTATTTAGAAGTTAGAAACCTTAAGCACTGGTCTTAAGTTCTATTTGAGTTTACTTTGTCTTCTGTTTACCAAAATGAAACTTTTCCAAGGTTTTTTGCCCAGTATTCCCCAGTGTAATCTGACTTAAAAGTGCAAAAAAAGTATTTCTTCTAAATTTTTTTTATATATATATGAGTTGACACATGAAGTTATAAACTCTGAGAAGGGCATTATGATTTTGCATACTCTGAAATAACTGACTGTCTTTGTGGGGTTTATTTTTTGGTGAGTTTTTTTGTTGGGTTTTTTGGGGGGCATTGTTTTGGTTTGGTTTTTTTTAAGCTGAAAGTTACCTCATGTTTAGCTTGGCTAAGTAGAAAATAGACATTTCCATAGAATCAATTAAAACAGAAATTTTTAAACTTATTTTGAATTTCAAATTTATACTCATTGGCGGTAAAAGCACATTAAAAATATAAGTTATTTTTAAATATCAGCTAAAATAAAAGTGATACTTTTTAGAAAGAAAAAAGCTAAAGATGTATATTTAGACCGGGACTCCGATTTTATTTGAGTTAGCCATATTCTTATATGTAGCTTATAAGTATTTTCACCTTGGCAGTTGAAACATTTATAGGTCTGCCTGACCCTACAGGGGGAGTATCCTTAGGTCAGAAAAGCTTGCCTCTGAGTAAAAGTGTTTCTTTGAGATGAGCCACAGGGGCAGCACATTGTCCTCGACCTTTCTGCTGTAGGGTCGTAGCAAGTCAATGCTTACTTTGTTTTTAAACTTTATTTCCCATATTTGCTTCTAATCTTTTATTACTTAGAAATTGTGAAGTACTGCATTTAATGTTTAAAACTGTGGGAAGATAAATCAAATTTAACATGTATGTAAGATCAGTTTTCTAATAGTAAAAGTTTGGTCTAAAATAGCAAAAGTAGGACCAGGTAAAACATGTAGCCTTTTTTAAAAAACAAAAACATGTATTTGGTCTTCTGTCTGTGTCTGTCTTTTGCCATTAGAGTAAATGTGTCCTTAATGTAAATGCAAGAGGCTTTTCTTCCTGATTACATTGTCAATGTAATAGTTAAGACTTTGCAATATAGTTCAATAATAAAAAGCAATTAACCGCTAGTTTTGTCATTGCAATAAACATTTTTCAGATAGTTGTATACAATTTCCTGATAGCATCTTTCCAAATATTTCTGTTCTCATTTCAGTCTATTTATTTCTTACCATAATAATCAAGTCTTCAGTTGTTCATAATCATTGTACTTTGTTAACTTGCAGAATGACAGGGAAATTCTCTCTTCCACCTTCTGCAGTAGAGTAGTGATAATCTACACCTTTCTCCCTCTTCCTCAGTCTGTCTTAGTACTTAAGTTTGGTACCCATAATTTAAAATTTTTCTTACTTTAAGACTAAGCAAATAGGTCACTATAGGGTTTTCCATCATGTAGTTGTTTTTAAAATGTTTTGTGTCATTTATGTGTTGGCCCCCACCCAAGGTGATTTTAATTGGTGATTTTCAAAAGTAACAAGTACATGACAGTTACTTAGAAAATAATCATCAGGAGCTCTGGTGGCCTAGTGTCAAGAGGCTGCACTGCAATCCTAAAGGTGTGTGGTTTGAATCCACCAGATGCTCTGCTGGAGAAGGAGGGAGGGGCAATCTCCTCCTGTGCCAGTCAGATCCAATTTGATGGTACACCGACTTAAAAATAAATAAATAAATATTAAAAAGAAAGAATAATCATCAGAAGCTTAAAATTATGTAGTTGAATACATGGTTGTAATGTACTCTGCAATTTGATATGTATCCATACAGTAATCCAGTGAGGAGGTGTTGGCTTCACATTACCAATGAGGAAATTGATGCATAAAGAAGTAGGAATCTACTCAAATTTTTACATCTGGGGAATGGAGGGGTCTAGCTGAATCTCTGATACAGCGTGGGAGAGACCTAACAGACCAAACTGTACATATACTTTCAAAATTAACCCTCCGGCATCCAGGCCTGCTCATGCTCCTTCTAAAACCTAGGGTGGTGCCTCAAAATTTATTATTAGAATTTCTTAGAAGTTCTTTAAAGTAGGTTTAGTCTCTCAGTAGTCACTAAAGATAAACCAACCTTCTTTAACCTTGCTCATTCATTTTCCAAAATATTTTGTTCTTGGATGTCCCACCTCTTCAAATTCTTTGTCATAGTGCTAACATTTTTTAATTTGCTTATAAATGATCTGGTCTCACCTGGAAGAAGGAACATGTGGTTATTTTCTCACCTGGAACAGTAGTAGTCACAGAACTTTTCTGGATTCCCGTATCGTCCAAAGAAAGATCTGGGAAGATGGTATAGAGCAGTCAATGTGGGATTTTGAGCGTCTGCATCTGGAGGGTTGAAGAGAGTTTCGATGTCATTCTTTCAGGTCCTCATTAGTTTAACTGACATCTACTGTCTTTACAGTGTTTTTAAATTATATATGCTTACAAAATTTTGCCACACGCTTTTTCATAATTTTAGTGTACTGTTTCTTACGCGTGGATGCAATTTGAGAAATCTGGAACTAGCCTCGGGCATTCTTTTGAGAGGTAATTTTGTTGAATAAAGCATATGACTATTCTGGTTAACAAATAATAATTGAGTGATCCTGCTGGTATTCAAAATAACAGTGGCACAGCTCCCAGCGTTGCAGACACATGCAGGACACCACAGTCTACACGCTGAGTATGGTGGCATTGAGGAAGACTGGGAATGTTTAAACTTTGTATGCAAAGAAATAGCTTTTTTAAAAATTAAAATTGCCTATCAAAACGTGATAGTCTCCTTTGGTGGCTTAGTGGGTAGAATTACATTTCCAACCCAAAGTCCTCACAGGCTACTCCAAGTGAGAAAGGGACACTCTCCTATGCAATTTACATCCTTTGAATTTCCTACTGAAGGGTTGTATTATTGGTCAGTACATACTTGGCAGCAATAGGAGGGAAAGAGACTCTGCCACCAGAGCTCCCTGTTGTGCCGCGTGTGTACTGTTGAGTCAGAACCACCTCAGCTGACTCAGCAGGTTTTCAGAAGCTGAATCACACCAGAGGACGTGGCCCATCTTTGAGCAGCTGGTGGATTTGAACTGTGGGTCTGTGGATGTTGGCATAACACTAAGCCATCAGCTCCACAGCGATGGTACGCCATTGTTGCTCTTAGCTGTCCTTGAGTTTAGTACATAACGACCCTGTGAGCAGTAGATCTGAACCCTGTTCTATTTTGTGCCATCCTTATGCAAGTAGGGCTCCTTATTTTACAGTTACTCAGTACATGCAGATGACATATTTGAACTGTTAATTACTCTCTTGTAACAAATTACGCCAAAGCTAAACAATTATTCCATGGTTTTTGTGGGTAAAGAATTTTAGAATGGCCTGGCTAGTTGATGCCGTTTCAGGTTCTCCGTGACTGTCATCAGATCAGCCAGGAAATCTTACCTAAAGACTCAATTGAGATAACCTTCCTAGCTCACAAGGTAGGTCAGCAAGCAGTTCCTCACCATCTGTTGGCTGGAGGTGCCATGGTGGTGAATGCCCTCCAGAGAGGGCAACTGGCTTCTCCCAGAGAGGTTGAAGAGAGAGGACCCAAGATGGGGACCACCGTTTTTATATAACTTTATCTTGAAAGTGACATGATTTCACTTTTACTATCTTCTGTTGGTCACACAGATCAATGAAAAGGGATGACTAGGGAGTGAGGATCATGGAGTCTTGTCTTGGAGCTTAGCTGCCACAACTGCTATCATCATCATCAGAGGAATTGTACTGATAATTTGGTACTGCAGTATCCTTTGGAAACAATATTAAGTATTGCATCGGAATTCACACAGTGATGTCTTCAGAGCATTCATTCACTATTCTGAACTGTCTAGCATTCAAGGAACTGAAGAAAAATACTAGTGAACTAGAAGAATAGCACTGAGACAAGGGAAATGCGTACATGTGAAGCTACTTTTCAGAGATAAAAACAGACTTCATGGATTGGATATGATCAGAGGGAAGGGTAAAACTTAGGGAGACTAGTGGGAGATAGTGTCAGGCACCAAATGCTAGACTAGTAAGAAATTTGAAGGAAAGAAGATAGTATCACCATGAGAAACTGCCTTACATAGTATAAACTAAGTGTTCAGATGTTGAATGAATGAAGCTGATTTTTTTTTTAAAGAATAACAAAAAATACTTTTCTAAAACAAAAATTGACAAGTTTCTAGATAAACCATACAAAGTGATCACGAGGTTTTCCTTGAAGGGAGGATTCTACATTTGACAGCAAAGTCAGTGTCATTAATGAGGGCTATGATACTTGTTTAATGTTCCCATTTTTGCTCAAACAATCAAGCTTGTCCATCTACAGCGTCTAAATATAGTCAGACTTAGCTAGAAGTTATATTCTAAAGAACAATTGGTTAGCTGCTTTTAACCAGTGCAGTTAGATCACTATAACACAGGGAAATAAAGTTATCTCCCCCTCAAAACCAAAATACCCACACTCCTGCAGCTAGCCCTGTTATCTTCACTCAGGTGCTTTACCCTTAGAGAAGAAATTCATAAAAGCAGAGGGGGCCACTCCTTTGAAACGTTTTCCAACTATCCAGGTGATACTTCTAGCCTCTGCTCATGTTTTAACAACAGTGACTGAGAACAAGACAGATTTGCTAATCACCAAAGGACTGAAGATGTCTGGGCTTTTCTATAATGTTTCTAAGACTGTCCATTAAATGCAAACAACGGAAGAAGTCTTGGCAGAACAGAAGTTATTTTTAAAAATATTTTTGATGGCATATAGCCTAGTCCATGCTCTAGCTGTTTCTATGGCAAGGGCCTCGTTTTTTTTTCAGCTGCTCCGCTACATTGTTTGCTAATGGATCATCTGGATTAGGAGCACTTAACAAAGCCTGGGTACAAAGAATCTGCAGCGTTGGGGACCGCTTTCAAAATGTCTAGACATTTTTTTCCCCAACTGGTTTACATTAGATTTTGGTCCTGAAGTGTACTTTAGGAGCTGCCATTGAGTATTCTGGAACAACTAGAAAGTCTTCTTCCTCAAAGCGAGAACCCTAGGGGCCAGCAATGACCACATTTGGTACTGCCAGCAAATGCTTGGTTTCTTTTCTAATTGTGTAGGACAGTCCGGCCCTCATGTCAGATCTGGTTGTCCAAGTTCAGCCTCTGGTCTCCTCTCCGGCTCTGCCTGCCTCGCACACAAGTCCTAATTAGAATTACTAAAGCTTACATGAAGGGTTCCTTGAAGTTTAAACTCAGCCCTCTAAAGAGAGGACACTCAGGTGAAGAGATGCGTTGTGTGAGAAAGAAATTTAGTTAACATTGGGTTTAGCTGTTGATACTGGCTGCCAAAAAGAAGCAGCTTTTCTGGGATGGTAACAAAGGGACTTAAGAAAAGCAGTAAATTCCTCATCCGCTGTAGTTTAATAGTAATTCCTTAGTATCCTCTTCGCAGAGCATAACAAAGGAGTCAACTTGCAAAGCAAAAATACTATTTCAATTCTAGTATGCTGTACATAGCGTCACTTACATCACAGACGCCTCAACGGCACTTCACAACAAAAACATACTGTATTGATTTTTTTTTATTTAAGCCTCTTGTTCGAGAGGGTTTTTGTATTTAAAAATTGGTGGTTATATTTTGGAGGAACATTTTTCTAAGTTGTACAGCATTCTATCAGTATGCTGTACAGAGGTACACTGGGGTTTGTGTGATGCTAAACCTTGTGCCATTGGGGTGGCAAATACCATAACCATGATGATGGATAGTGGTTGAGTTCCAAGTTTAAGACAGTTTTGGAAGCAGGAGTGGCATCCACGCCCAAAATTACATGCCTCTGGAAACTGAATTTTGATAAATGTTAATATAGAAAGGCTTCAGGCCTCTTGTTCATAGGGTCGCCATGAATTGTTCTCGACTTAACCGCAATCAACAGCAACATCACAAAGGACAAATGATAAGTCTACATGTTTGGATAGAACAGAAAGCTCTTGTTAGGTGCCACTGAGTACGACTCAGCTATGCTGTGAACAATGGATCTGAGTTTTGCCCTACTCAGTACCATCCTCCTCATTTCCAGTGTACTTCAGCCCATCTTAATGAAAGGTCTTCCTCACTTGCTGACTTTTCCAAGGAAGTCTTTCTCCAAGGACAGGCCCCTCCTGACAGTATGCTCCACGTATGTGAGCTGGAACTTCAGCATCCTTGTTGCACTTGATGCAAGATGGTGGGTGGTTCAGTTTACAAAGTTAACAAGGTTAATTGTGCTATCTAAAACCCTTCCTTAAAACTTCCCATGAACAAACGAAAGGATAGAGAAGCTGTGGTATATTCACACAATGGAATACTATGCAGCATTGAACAACAAGGAACTCATGCAATATTCAAAATGGGTGAGCCTGGAGGACATTATGCTGAGTAAAATATCTCAGTCGCAAAAGGACAAGTATTTCATGGTGCCACTGCTGTAAAATGGAACTGACATCAGGGTTTGGGTAAGACTGAGAAAAACTGGGTAAATTGTGTACACTGCACTGAAGCAGATGAGGGAGAGAATAAAAACTATAATAGGGTATTATGGTTATCACAAGAGTCCACAATTAAGGTTGCATAGTGGAATATACTTGGGACGGTGGGAGGGGGCAGGGGGATTGTGTACCAGGGAGGGAGTGTTTCTTTTACTTTCCAAAGAGGAGCAAACCGGGGGGAGGGGGGTGGCTGGACTGGGTGAGGAGAAAAGTGCAGCAATGAATGAATGGAAATCCAAAATCTCTAAATGTTCATTAAAATTATTTTTAAAATTATTAAAGAGAAAAAATTTCCCATCAAGAAAATATATCACATTTTCTTTGTGGAACAACTGATGGTTTTGAACCACTTAATTTGGTTGATGATGAAACTCCTTACTACTAGACCACCAGAGCTCTCCAAGTCACTGTCTATAAAGAATATGAAGTGTACCATTGACTTACATGTGAAGGCTACTAGAGAACTTCAAAGAAAACTTTCCCTTCTTTTAAAGCTGACATACAAGCTCAAAATAGCCCTAATAAAATGTAAAACATAAATTGGTTTTATATTAAGAACTTGCATTAATCTATTTGATTAAGTCCTTAATATGAAGCATTGGAAACCAAAGAGCAACAGGAGATATTACCATGCCAACCATCTGACAAGTGAGTCATTTACCTACAAATCAGAATGAAACCCAAATGATAATGAGCAAAACTCTCACACAGAAAAGATAATTCACATGATCAATAAAGGTTTAAAAATGACTCTCGACCAGGTGAATGGACACAGTAACTACAGCAATGGATCCAAGTGTGTCAGACATGATGACGATGACATAGGATAGCACAGGATTTAGATCTGTTGTTCATAGGGTCACTATGAGTAGTACTTGAAGGCACCTAACAATATCTAAGCTACATAGCCTAGCAATTCTACAAAATAATAATAATAATGTATTAACAAGTGAAGAAGCCTTGGTGGTATAATGGTTAAAGCACTCAGCTGAGACCTCAGAGGTCAGCTATTTGAACCCACCGGTTTGCTCTATGGGAGAAAAATGCAGCAGTCAGCTTCCCTGAAGATTTCTAGCTTGGAAACTCTATGGGGCATCAACTGTCAATGGTGGGGTTTTTTTATTTGGTTATTAATGAATGCATCTACCATCATGGAAAATCACTATATAATATCTAAGCCTACCAAAACTAGAAACCTATTTTAGAAATCAAGAAGTCTCTTTAAACCAGAGGAATGGTCCAAAGAGACTGATTCTCAGGAGCTGGACTGCTGGAGAAAATTAATAGGAGGGGCTGCTGTTTTTTATTAAAAATCTTCCAGTACTATTGATTTTTTAAAAAAAACTTAATATATTACTTTCGATTCAAACAGAGTAAGAACACTCATCTTCTATTCATGCACCTCATAAAAATTTAAAAATATTTTATTCAATATTTTTCAAAATTAACCCGATTTTTTATTTACATTTTTATTATTAATTTTGATGAGCATTTACAGAGATTAAAAAATAAAGGTTTAAAAATGTGCTCAAAATAATTTGGTATGGAATTGAAAATGCAGAAACCAGCACAGTAAAAATTAAAAAGATGGGCAGGTTGGTAGAACTCCATAGAGTGGTCAGCCATAAAAAATCAAAGGGCAGCATTCACCCAGGGATAAAAAAAATAGCTAGAAAGATTAATGAAAACAAGAATTATAAGGAGGAAGCAGGGAAAGTGATGTTACAGTGTCATAAAAACGTGTATGAATGGGGAAACTGTATAAAACATCGTGAGAGGTGGTGTGGTACAGCTGGAGTTTTCCAACATTGGTTGGGATGCAAGCTGCTACAAGACTACTAAACCATTTGGTGGTCACTGCTGTTGCTATAGTGATGTAGTTGGCAACTGCACTGCCAACTGAAAGTGAGGAGGTTCAAATCTACTAACAACTGCTTGAAGGAAAGACCATTCTATCCTTCCCTGCAGTTTACAGCCTCTGAACAACACCTGGTTGGTCACCTATGATTCAGTTCCACCTTGATAACCATGAAAAGGGGCCTTAATAATGCTAAGCATCTGGTGGCGTAGTGGTAAGGAGCTGCAGTGCCAATCCAAAGGCATATAGTTCAAGTCCACCAGCTGCTTGTGGGAGAAGCCATCTCCTCTCCTGCTGCTATTCACTGCGTCTGAAAACCCACTGGAGGGTCAGCCCTGGATCAAGCCATTCCAGCTTGATGGTACACAACATCATGGAGCTTTAGAGATAGTTTCTTTGTAACAGTAGGGTAGGAGCGGCTAGTAATAGCATTCGGGCTTATTTTCAGAATGAGAAAAGTTCTATATTTTGATCTTGTTACACATGGGTATATGTATAGCTCAAAGTTAAGAAGTTGTGTAGAGATTGTTTCAAGTCTCAAGAAAAAATATTGATAAATTTTAACACTAATGTGCTTGATCAGCTTCTCAGTAATTATTACATTGTATTTTTGTCTGTTTTTAAAATTGGGACCATTTTTATGATTAGGTGGGTGGTGGTTAGGTGCTGTTGAGTACGAGTCAGTGACCCTATGAACAGCCATTCGGAAACCTGCCTTCCTCATCTGAGACACTAGAACCCATTTCCCAAGTCACAGTGTCAGTCCACCTTCTTTGGGGTCTTCCTCTCCTTCACTGACCATCTTTCCAAGCATGTTGTCCCTTGCCAAGGAATAATCTAGCTCCATACGCAAATTATGAAAGACGGAGTTTGATCATCCTTGCCTCTAAGGAGCACTCTAGCCGCACTCTCCAGGGCATATCTGTTCTTTTGGCAGTCCATGGGATATTCACTGCTCTTCTCCAGCACCACAACTCAAAAGGCTTCAACTCTTCTGTCGTCCTTATTCATTGTCCACCTCTCGATGCATAGCAGGTGACCGAGAAGACCATGGCCTGAACCAGGTGCACTTTGGGGTTCAAATCTACATCATTGCTCTTCAGTATTTTAGACACATGCCTGACTGTGGGTCTGCCCAATGCAATATGTCTCCTGATTTCCTGGCTGCTGAGTGTTGTCTATAGTGATGTTGACTGTTCGGCTTGTGGTGGGGATCTTTGTTGTCGTTAAGATCTAATTGTTTTGAAAGTTGTAATCCTTGATCTTCTGCAGCAGTTGTTTCCTATTCACTTTCAGCAACTGAACAATTACTGCTCTCATAAAACAAGGATCATAAGTTTCATGGAGGAGGCAAGAGCGTTGAGGGAGGGAACACACAACAGACCCCTGACTGCACAGACTGGACATTCAAATGGCATCATGGGCAGAAACTAGAAATTATTTACGGAGGCACGGCTGACAGATGTAGAAATAGATGTGAATCGTGTTGAATCCAATTCATAGAGATGATGCTAGATTTTCAGGGGGCTCTGAAGTTCTTCATTCCATGGGCAATGACTACTGTTTGCTTCCTCCGGCCTCTGTGCTGGGCTCCATAAGCACTGAGAGGACTCGGGCCCGGTCCTGCCCTTGCCCCTGGTGGATTTGAACCACCGGAGAGGGGCGCTGCATTTTGGTTAGCACAACACCCCTAAGGCCTGTGCCACTGGCTAGAAGAGGCAACTAAAAAGCTCTAGAATCAAGTCTTGCATTTGCTGTGATTCAGCAAGCCTATGCCCAACACAGACCCTACCTCATCCTACCCCACCACCAATCAGCGGTGTTCACTCCTCCATTCCAGTCGCTGAGTTAGTCCATCATTGAGGGCTTCCTCTTGGTAACCCTCAGGTTTTCCAAGTATGATGTCCTCCTCCATGGACAAACCTCTCCTGAAAGTCTACCCAAACTATGTGAGACTCACCATCCCTGCCTCCAAGGAGCACTCTGGCAGCACCTGTTCCAAAGCAGTAGACAAGGTCAAGTTTCGAAAGGATCAAGCTGATCTGGTGTAGTTGGATTTAGGTCCACCTTAGTTCATTACAAATTCAGTTAATTACATGTGCTAAAATGATTTCTAAAGAAGCTCTCTTTCTCAAGTGTCAGGACACGAGTCTATTTTCTTTTTGGAGGGCTAGAATTGAACCCACAATACCCTACCTGTGCCCACTCCAGCAAAGGAGTAAAGGGCCCCGAGTGAGGATGTGTGCCCAAGAGGCCTTTCTGATTGAAGGACACTGATCTAGGGCAGGACTGGGACGGTGAAGCCTCTCTTGCCTGCCTCTTCCCATGACAGAAGAGTGGAGCACAGGGGAAGACAAACAAGGGTGGCCTGGAGGCCATGCCATTAGGAAGTTTGGACCATGATTCTATGCAAACCATCAAAGAACATACTGCCACTCTCCAGCCACCAGCTTAGGAACTGGATTCAAAGCCAGAGTCCTGACAGCCGACCCCTTCACAGGCTCCTCCTGCTCTGCTTCCCCTGAGATCCCTTCATATTTTAGCACTTGGAATTGAGTCCCGACTCCCACTGAGCTTGCCAGCTCAACGCAGCTGAAATGACTGAGAACCTACTTTCTCTTCTCATGCACTGATTGATCTCATCATTTTTCCTGTATTCTGCTTCCTAGTGTGACCTGTGCAGTTAGAGTCCTGGGGTGGGGTGAGTGGAATAGATAGGAGGGAGAACCAATAGAAAAACTGAAAAAAAACCAGACTTGAGGTAGGGGTCAAAGGTGTCTTCTAGTGGAAGGTGGACCTCCTGGCCTGTCTGCTTCCTAGAGTGTGAATGACTGTGGGTGGAGCCCTGCTGCCTCCCTGTGGAATATGTGGCATCCATTGGTCCTTTGAGCCCTGTCTGGTACTGGACTGACTGTTGGCTGTACTCTCCACCTGAGCACTGTCTAGAGCCCCCACCTCCATCCATGCAGCTCAGCTTTCACTGGTCTCCTTAACTTTTCCTTCTTCTTGTGTGCTGTTGATTCAGAACTGCCCCATAGCAAACCCTCCGGTGGGTTTTTAGAGGACTGAAACAGCACATCAACAGAGAATTGCCTGAAGTGCAGGTTGGGTTTAGAGTGACCATGGTACTAGGGATATTATAGCTAATTTCAGATGGACCTTGGCAGAAAGCAGAGAGTACCAGAGGAATGTCTATGTGTGTTTCATTGATTATGCAAAGGCATTTGACTGGATCACAATAAACTGAATGAATCAGAGAAGAATGGTAATCCCAGAACACTTGATTGTGCTTATGCAAAACCTATATTTGGACCAGGAAGCAGTCATCAGAACAGAGCAAGGAAACACTATATGGTTCAAAATTGGGAAGGGTGTACACCAGGGATGTGTCCTATCTCCACACCTTTTCAATCTATATGCAGAACAGATTTTCCAGGAGGCTGGGCTCTATGAGGAGAAATGTGGCATCAGGATGGGAGGAAGACTCATCAACAATCTGTGTTATGCAGGTGACACAACCCTGCTTGCCGAAACTGAGGAGGACCTGAAGCTCTTCCTGCAGAAGGTCAAGAAGCCTTCAATATGAATTGAAGCTCAACATCAAGAAAACAAAGATTCTCACCACTGGGCCTATTGGCAGCATCATAACAGATGATGAAGATATTGAGATTGTTATCAACTTTCGTTTGCTTGGCTCTATATTCAACACTCTTGGTACCAACAGCGAGGAAATAAAAAAATAAATTGCATTGGGAAAGTCTGTTGTTAGAAACCTCTCCAAAGTACTGAAGAGCAACAATGTCAGTCTAGAGACTAAGGTGTGCCTGATCCAGACAATGGTCTTTGAAATTACTTGCTATGCATTGGAATGCTCGACAATGACTAGGGATGCCTTTGATCTGTGGTGTTAGAGATGAGTATTGAATATACCGTGGAATGATAAACAAGTTCATCCTAGAGAGGGTGAGACCAGGCTGCCCTGTGGAGGCAAGCTTCTGAAGCTTTATCTGACATATTTTGGACATGTTGCAAGGCAGGACCAGTCTTTGGAGAGGAACGTCATGACAGTACAAGAGAGGAAGACCCTCGATGAAGTGGATTGATTCAGTGACGGGGGTAATGGGGTTAGATGTGTCAGGGACAGTGAGTTTGGCACAGGATAGGGCAGGCTTTAGGGCTTTCGTACATAGGGTCACTATGAGTCACAAGCGACTCGACAGCACATAACAACGACAACTGCATGTAAAAAGACTGCCCATCCTTCTTCTGCAGAGCAGCTGGTGGATTAGAGCTGTGTGCCTTCAGGACTGCAGCGGAGATTCTTAGCACTAAGCCACCAGAGCTCCCTTTTCCTTAGCTTTTTTTTAAATCTAGCATCACCATGAGGGTCGCTCTGGGGCTTAGTGAAAAGGAGTTGGATGCTAACAGCAGCAACAGCCTCCCAGTGAGCCCTGCCTGCTCATCTCTCTCCTCCATCTCTGGGCAAGCTCTCGTGGCCACCTGGCCATCCTGCTCCTTGTAACATCAACATCCATTATTTGACCCTCCTCCCTGGTCCCCTCTTGGTCATCAGAGCCTTACTTGCCAGTGAACACGTCCATCCTCTTACTCTGTTTCTTCACCCTTAACACAATGCTTTTTCTCTCCCTCAAAGAACACTTTGCCAATGGATCACATGTTCCCATTGGTTCCACAAGTGGCCCCCCCCCTTCCAGCATCATTACTGGGTTTACAGAGGTCGCTCCAGCAAAGCAGATGAAGTCGAGGTGTGCACCATGAGTCAGCATCCTGCAACAGGAACCTTTGACAAACAGGATGCAGTGCTTTGTTTTTTATCTCCTGGCTTATCCTAGAGAGAAAAGAGAAGGGCAGAAAGGTTCCTTGGAAGAACCAAGTTGTCATCAGCTTACATGGCCAGCCCAGACCCAGGGGAGGTCAACTCGACTGCCATAAGTTCTAAGAAAGGACACTGGCATTCAGGCATGTATACCAAATGCAAGTTTTGGTGGTGGTGTAAAAATTGGTAATGGATAGACCATCACACAGAACAAAGAAAACACTCCTCCTCACTTGGTGCTGTGTGAGAAGTGACTGTTAATTTAGCAGGCAGAACTCCCCTTAATTATCTCAATTTCACTGGGTCAGAATTCTGGACACCACATGACTCAACTGAGTTCACAGGCCAAAATCAAGGAATTGTGGGGGCTTCATTCCTAACTGGAGATTCGGGGGACTTCTGCATCCAACCTCATTTAAGATGCATGCTGAATCCCTTTCTCATGTTTTCCACCTCACTGTTCCACTGTCAAGCTACAGTGATGTGACAACAATACCTCACATCTCAAAATGTGGCAATACCACATCTGTCAAGGGGCTCAGCTCTAAAATTTATAAACAATTCAACAAGGAAAAAAAACACAACCCAATTACAAAATAGGCAAAGGACAGGGATACACATTTCAACAAAGACGACATTCAGATTGGAATAAAACCCAAAAACTGGTGAAAAAAAAATGCTCAAGATCATTAGCCAAGAGAGACAAGAAGGTATAATTAAATCTCAGCAACAACAGCAATATTCACCAACAAAACAGCAAACAAGTGCTGGCGAGGGTATGGAGATACTGGAACTCTCATACATGCTGGTGGGGATGGGAAATGATACAAACACTATAGAAAGGAGTTTGATGGTTCCTTAGAAAGCTAGGGATAGAAATGCCATTTGATCAGCAGCCTTCACTACTAGGAATATATCGCAAAGAAATAAAAGCTGCAACTCAAACTGACATGTTCATACCTATGTTTATTGTAGTGCTATTTACAATAGCAGAGAGTTGGAAACAAACCAAGTGCCTATCAATGGATGAATAACTAAAGAAATGGTAAATTCACACAATGGACTATATCACTAAAAAACTATCAATAATTTGAGAAATACTTTACAACCTGGATTAATCTAGAACATAGACTGATATAATTATGGCATATGGTGTTGTGTACCATAAAGTCAGAACCGACCCACAGCTGACTCTCTGGCAGGTTTTCAGAGACAGTTAATCACAAGGAAGGAGACTGCCCATCCTTCTCCCACAGAGCAGCTGTGCCTTTGGGATTGCAGTGCAGCTTCTTGCCACTAGGCCGCCAAAGCTCCACTATTATGGAAAGCTAAGGAAAGATTTCCACACAGGTAGAAGCAATCTTGGAGATTTAATAGGGAAAGGAAGGAGTTGTGTTGTTAAGTGCTGTCGAGTCGCAGGCGACTCATAGCGACCCTATGAAGGAGAGTCCTCGACGCTTGGGTGCCTTTCATCCTCTCTCCAGGTTCATAGGGCTTCCGAAGGCAAGCTATTATGGAAGTGGATGCCGCTCCTCCTTCCAAGCTAGTTTTAATCCAGGAGCTCCACCCCACTCTCTGTCCACATTGGGTAACCAGCCATTAACGCATTTGACACATCAGTGTCACAGTGTTCAGCCTCACAGCAACCACAGGTGACCGCTGTACAGACAACTTGTACACCAGGGCTATATGACCTAGAGGAATGTCTGAACAAAAACAATGAAAAAGGAAGGAGAGAGAAGTAATTAATAGACAAGTTGTGTGAAGAGAAAGTTAACATATGGTAAGGGGTTAGTGGTGATTATGTTCTGTCAAGGCAGAAGCAACTTCTAGCTGACCCTCCAGCGGGTTTTCAGAGACTGTTAAAGCACGCGGGAGGAGAGTGCCCATCCTTCTCCCATGGGATAGCTGGTGGATTTGGGTTGGCAGCAAAACTCCTTACCTTCTTGACCACCAGGACTCCCTGTGGGGTGAGGAGGAGTGGCTGGACAGTGTAATTAGTCACATTAATAAATGGTAATTAATATTATAAAACAAAAAAGTATATGAATGATTGTAAGAAAAACCAATAGGATTTTCAAACTTTCACTCAAAAATTTAAAAAAGACTACTAAAGTTGCACCTGATCCCACCTCAGAACAACCAAACAACTGCTTTTACAGGTTCATGTGATTACACTGATTGCATCTAGATTGCCCAAAATAATCCCTATATCTTAATACTTACATTTGCTCTTATGAACAAAATAATTTGTTCATAAGAACAAATACTGTATACGTCTATTATTAGAAAAACAGAAGGATAACCAGTGAGATGTGTGTGGATATACAAATGGTATTTAGCTGGTGTCCATGAAGAGTAATTAGTGCTTAGAACTGTGCCACTAATGAATGGAAATCCTGTCAAAAAAGGTGCATTTCTGTATCAGGGCTAGGTCACACCATCCTTTGGGTTCTCTGCTGAAGAAGAATTACCCATCAACAAACGAATGGCTAGAGAAGCCTTGGTATATACACACAAGGGAATACTATGCTGCATTGAAAAACAAGGAACTCATGAAATATTATGCAAAATGGGTGACCCTGGAGGACTTTATGCTGAGTGAAATATCTCAGTCACAAAAGGACAAATACTGCATAATGCCACTGTTGTAAAGGGGGCCTGACATTGGAGTTGGGGGGAAAATAAGAGGGGATAAATAATGTATACTGCATTGAAACAGATGAGGGAGAGAACTGTTTAGGAGGACTATATGATTAGGTATTAAGAGTCCAGAATGAAAGTTGCATAGTGGAGTGGACTGGCAGGGGAGGGATTGTATAACAATGAAAGGTTTTTTTGGTGGTTTTTTTTTTTTACTTTTCAAAGAGAAAATTGAACTTGGGATGAGGGGTGGGCAGGCAGGAAAGCGTGCAACAATGAACGAATGGAAATCCAAAGTTTTTGTAAACTTTCATTAAGATAAAATGAAAATGAAAAAAGAAAAGATAATTAAATCTCAAATAATGTATTTTAATTGTATCCTCTAGTATTATAGATGTAGGACCACACTGGGTCATACCTCTGTGAATGTAAAATATGTTCCTGCTTTATGAGGTGTAATAGGACCATGTGATCACAGAGCTATTTTTTTAAATATTCTAGAATGTTTTCTTTCAAGGTCATGATTAGAAAAATAATAACATTTGCAAAGTCTCTTTCACATGTTTGCCTGAGTAACATCAGATGGTAAAGACTATGGGAACCAGATTCTGCCCATCATACATGTTCCATCAAATGTCACTAAAACATTGATTAAAACTGGCTACACTGGACCATAATGCAAGACCCCTACATTTCAAAAGAGTGAAATAGTTCATAGTATATTCCCTGACTATACTGGCATTAAGCTATACATCAATAAACAACTATTTAGAGGAAAAACCCTGACTACATAGAAATTAAGCAAATGACCTTGTATATAAACCATGCAAGAAGGAAAAAGTTACAGCAAAAAGGAGAAAATATTCTAATCTGAATGATGAGATGTGACCTATACAAACACAAGTATGTGATTAAAGCAAACTTCATACTCTGGTAAAGTTTTGAAAGCTTCCCATCTGAGACCAAGAATAAGATAAGAAAGTATCCACATTGCACTGAGTTTCTAGATAGAACAATAAGGCAGAGAAAATAAATAAAAGGTTTCTAGCCTAGGAAAGAATAAATAAAATTGCCATTGGCACATGGGTGTGAAAGCTAGATCATGATGAAGAACAAAGAAGTGACACCTTTGGAGTATGATGGTGTGAAAAAATACTGACCATGCCATGAACTGCCAGAAGAACAAACAACTGCCTTCTTGTAAGAAGTACAGCTAGAAATCTCCCCAGGGATAAAGATGGCAAGACTTTTATCACCTGTACTTTGGACATGTTTGTCAGGAGATCTCTGGGAAAGGCATCATGCTCGGTTAGCTAAAGGATCAGCCAAAAAAGGGAAGGCTATCAATGAACTAGACTGGCACAATGGCTGCAAAATTAGGACAAGCTTGGCAGGGATTGTGAATGATGCAGGACCAGGCGGTGTTTCATTCTGTTGTACACAGGGTTCCTGTCAGAACCATCTTGACAGCAGCTAACTACATCATCATCATTCAGTAGTGACATGACTGTACAGGTGCCCTATCGCCCAATACCATCAAGTATATTTCTAGACTCGAGAACCATGTCTCAGAGTGAAACTGCATCAAAGCGTGGTCTCAGCTGTGAGCTTTACAGAAACAGGTCTTTCTTCTGTGGCACCATTGCTGTCATTGTTAATGAATGCCATTGAGTCGAGTACAACTCACAGCGACTCGAACAACAGGTATGAACCCTATTCTCTCCTGTGTAAACCTCACAGTCACTGACACTCGAGCCCATTGCTGTAGTCACAGTGTCAACCCAGCTGCTTGAGGCCTCTCCTTCGCCTTTCCAAGCATGATGCCCCTTTCCAAGGAACAACGTCTCCTAGCAACATGCCCAAAGTATGAGATGAAGCTTTGCCATCCTTGCCTACAGGGCTGCACTTTCTCCAAGACACATCTGTTTGCCCTTTAGCAGTCCAAGGGATACTCATTCAGTACCTATCTCCAACCACAATTCAAAAGCATTGATTTTTCTTCTGTCATCTTTATTCATTCTCCAGTTCTCAGACACAGCAAGTGATTGAAACGATTTTGGCCTAAATCACGTGCACCTTAGTCCTCAAACTGACATCATTGCTTTTCAATAATTTGGAGAGATCCATGACTGTAGACTTACCCAATGCAATACGTTTGCTGATCTCCTGACTGCTGTACCAAGGGTCTTGGTTGTGGACCCAAGGAAGACGGAATCATTGACTTTGACAATTTCAATCTTTTCTCCATCATGATGTTGCCTATTAGTCCAGGGGTAAGGAATTTTGTTTTCTTGAGGTTGAGTCGCAATTCTTATTGAAAGCAATAGTCTTTGATCTTCTGCAGCAAGCTTTTCAAATCCTCTTCACTTACAGCAAGGTTGCGTCATCTGTATGACACAGGTTATTCATTTTCCTCTGATCCTAAATGCCACGTTTTTCTTCATGGAGTCCAGCTTCTCAAATTATTTGCTCAGCGTAAAGACTAAATATGTATGGAAAAGGGATACAACGTTGAAGTACAATTTTTCCGATTTTTATTTTTACATTTTAAAGGATTGGTATAAGCAAGAAACTTATGCACTTTGTGGCCACAGATACTAGAAATTGAGTCTAAATGATTTTGCACCTACGGTCCACTAGATGTCGCTATGGAACCCACTGTAGTTTGTCTTCTCTAATAGCACCACCGCACCAAGCAGAACCTGTGATGTTTAAGTGATGATGATGTTGTTGTTGTTGTTTGGTGCCGTCGAGTCGTAGAAGACTTATAGCGACCCTATGAACGAAAGGCCTGAGCACTGTTCATACATAGAGTTTCCGGAGGCAAGCCATTTCGGATGTGGATGCTGCTCCTGCTTCCAGGCTTGTTTTAGTCGGGAAGCTCCAGCAAACACTGTCCACCATGGGTGACCATTACCATGTTTGGCACATCAGTGTCCCAGTGTTCAGTACCTCTGTACAGCAATGCCCAGACCAGTGCTATACCACCTAGAAGAATGTTTGACAGGAAGACAATTTGAACCCGGCTGAGGGCCGCAGATGAAAATCACCCACCTTTGGCTTGGTAGCATAACTTTCTGTCCACTAGGTCAAAGTAGCTCTCTCTCTGTCGTCGTTGTTATTGTTAGGTGCCACTGAGCAGTAGACGACTCATAGCCACCCTATCAACGAAAGGCCTGAGCACTGTTCATACATAAAGTTTCCGGAGGCAAGCAATTTCAGATGTGGATGCCACTCCCACTTCGAGGCTTGTTTTAGTCGGGAAGCTCCAGCAAACACTGTGATACTTAAAATATTAAGTAGCAGTTCAACTTGTTCTTGTGGCATGCCGAATAAAAAATATACTACTACACTTTAATAACAATGTTTACAGTAATAATAATGATACTAAAAAGAGTGTAAAATCAAACCTGTCACCATGGTGTCACCAGGTGAAGCTATAGGAATGAGTAGGACTTCCACACAGGGTTTCCAGCAGAATGTGGTTCATATCTATCAGATGCTGTGCTGGAGGAGGGACAATCCCCTCCTGTACCAGTCAGATCTGATTTCACACTTGACACACACAAAATAATAAAATAAAGTAGAATTTTAAAAAATTTAAGATTGGGAATAATGATTGAAATATTTTAAAGATATTCAGTGAAAATGTCCTTGTTGGCTCTAACTTCTCCCATGCAGTTTTTCCGTCCATAGTCAAGCACTGTTCTTAAATTTTTTTGTGCTGTATCCATCCAGAGGTGTTTTATATATATATTACAAAACCAGTTCATATTTATTATTTTTGTACCCCTCTTTCATACTGGCGATAATAAACTCAACATATGATTTCACACCTTGCTTTCTTTAATTAGCAGTGTTTCAGAAATCACTATGTAAGTAAAAAATGCTTCCTTTTTAGTTATATTTCTTTGCAACTGCATATTATGAGTAGATGTGTTGTTGTGTGTCATTGGGTCATACTCGATGGCACTTAACAACAACAACAAAGTTCCTGTCTAAACTTTTGAATTGTTTTCCGTTTGATCCCATGTAGATAGTTCTTAAAAGAGGACAGTGCTTGATGTGGATTGAACTGTGTCTATTACACTTATGTGTTTACTTGATTGGACCTTGATTCCCAGTGTTTGGATATAACGATACGTGTTGTTATTGTTAGGTGACATTGAGCTGAGTACGACCTATAGTGACCTATGAGCAACAGATCTGAACCCTGTCCTATCCTGTGACATACCCACACTTCCTGACACACTAGAGCCCATTGTCGCAGGCACTGTGTCAAACCACTTGGTTGACAGTCTTTCTCTCTTTCACCAACACTCTACCTTATGTCCCTCTCTAAGGAGCAACCTCTCCTAGCAAAACACTTGAAGTATATGAGATGATGCTTTATCATCTTTACCTCCAAGGAACACTCTGGGTGCACTTTCTCCAAGGCTTGTTTGTTCTTTTGGCAGGCCATGGTATGTTCAGTATTCTTCTCCAATACCACAGCTCAAAGGCATCAATTCTTCTGTCATCCCTATTCTTTGTCTAGCTCTCAGATGTATGGAAAGTGATCAGAAAGGCCGTGGCATGAATAAGATTGCACCTTCGTCCTCAAACAGACACCATTGCTCCTCAGTAATTTGGAGAAGTCCCTGACTGCAGACTTTCCCAGTGAAATACATGTCCTGGTTTCCTGACTACTGGTACCAACGGTGTTGATTGTGGATCCAAATAAAGTGAAATAGTTGACAATATCAACCTTATCTCCATCTATCATGATGTTGCCTATTAGTCCAGTGGTAAAGATTTCTGTTTTCTTGACATTGAGATGCAATCCATATTGAAGTCTATATTCTTTGATCTTCTGCAACAAGTGCTGCAAGTCGTCCTCACATTCAGCAAGCAAGGTGGTGTCATGTGCACAATGCAGGTTATTGATGAGTCTTCCTCTGATCCTGATGCCACATTCTTCTTCACAGAGTCCAACTTCTAGAATTATTTGCTCAGTATACAGATTGAATAGGTATGGAGAGAGAACATAACCCTGACACACTCCCTTCTTAATTTTAAACTATGTAGTGTTCTGTTGCTCTATTCACACAACTCTATTCACCTCTTGGTCTAGGTATAGGTTTTGCATGAGCACAACCAAGTGTTCTGTGATTCCCATTCTTCTCAATGTTAGTCATAGCTTGTTATATGAATGAGAAATATAGTCCTTCTATAATCACTTACAATTTGATAAATCAATCCATTCTAAAAGGACTAACGTTGGGATTGTTGTTGTTATTAGTTGTCATCTAATAGATTCATAGTACCTCTACAGTCTTGTCAGATTCCTATTCTGATGCAAAAGGGAGTTACCTCAGAATGTGTCTTATAAACACTTTTTATTTTACAAGAAATTGAAAGGAGAGAAGCAGTAGGGGTATGGGGGACTTCAGTACTACCAAAAAAGAAGTCCTTGGAGTGGATCATGTCCTCTGAGCACAGTTTCTCATGCTGGGAGGTACATGGAGAACCACAGGAACATGGAGTCCACGGATGATGAAAGGAGACAAGGACCTTCTGAGCATTTGGTAGAGAAAGTCTTTCTCTGGAGTCAGCACTCTGAAATTAAAATTATAGTCTCCTAAAGGGTGACATCAACAACCTGCATTATACAGTTGTCACAATCCTGTTTACTGAAACTGAGGAAGACTTGAGGCTTTGGCTGCAGAAGGTCAAGGACTGGAGTCTCTAATACCGATTAAATCTCCACATCAAGCAAATAAAAATTTCCACCACTGGGCCAATTGGCAGCACCACGATAGGTGGAGAGCAGGATGAGATTGTTAACAATTTTACCTTGCTCGGTTCCACAATCAACATTCTTGGCACTAGTGGTCAGGAAATCAGAAGACGAATTGCATTGAAAAAAATCTACCGTAAGAGACCTTTCTAGAGTACTGAGAAGAAACAATGTCAGTGTAGAGACTAAGGTGTGCCCAGTCCAGGCCATGCTTGTCACAATCACTTGCTATGTATCAAAGAGCTGAATAATGTCTAAAGAGGAAAGAAAAAGGATTGTTGCCTTTGAGTTCTGATGCTGGAGAAGAGTTTTGAACATTTTATTGAATACCAAGAGAACAAACAGGTTTGTCCTGGAGAGGATGAAACCAAGGGTGGGTGAGTGTGTGTGTGTGTAATATAAACAAATCATATAACCTTGCTGTTGTTGTTGTTGATTGCCATCGAGTTGAGGTCGACTCATAACGACCCTATGAACAAAAGACCTAATGCCTTTCTATAACTATCATTGTTTCTTGAAGTTCATAGAGTTTCCAGAGGCATGTGATTTAGGAAGTGGATGCCACTCCTGCTTCCCAACCTGTTTTACAACTGGGAGCTCCACCAAACACTGTCCATAATGGAAAACATTGTGGTATTTGATAACTCTCTTACTATATAACCTTATAAAGTTGATCAATCCTAAGTGACACTGGAGCCAGCTATCCATGGTTTCTGTGGTCAGCTTCTCTCCTGCTCCTCCCACCTTCCTTAGTTTTCATCTTTCTTTTATTTTGTAAATTTTTTATTGAGATTTTAATGAAAATTTACAAAAAACTTGCTTTTCCTTTCATTCATTGTTGCACATTTTTCTCCTACCCTCCCCCAGCTCACTTTCCCCTTTAAAAAGAGTTTTTCGTTGTTGCACAATTTCCTTTCCCCACCCCAGTCCACTCTGTGCACCTCCTATTCTAGACTGTTGTCCTGCAAATAATACCTAATCATATATCCCTTTAAACAGTTCTTTTCCTCATCTGTTTCAATGCAGTGCACATTATTTATCCCCTCTTTTCTTAGTTTCCCCAACTCCCATGTCAGTCCTGTTTATTTTATGTGTGTGTGTGTGTGTGTGTGTGTGTGTGTGTGTGTGTGTGTGTTTGAGAGAGAGAGAGAGCCATCAAATTAGATTTGACTGTACAGGGCGAGATTATCCCTCCTTCTCCAGCAGAGGATCTAGTGGATTCAAACTGCGCACCTCTGGGATTGCAGTGCAGCTTCTTGCCACTGGGCCACCAGAGCTTGCCATCGATCCTGTTTTATAACAGTGGCATTATTCAGTATTTGCCTTTTTCCTCCATGGTCACATATTTTGTATACTATTTTATGATATTCTTTTTCAGTGCTGTATAGTATTCCATTGTGTGACTATACCACAGCTTCTCCATTCATTTGTTGAGGGGCACTTGGCTTCCTTCCATTTTTTTGCTATTATGAACAAAACAGCAATAAACATAGGTGTGCATGTATCTGCTTGGGTGGCAGTTCTGGTTTTTTAAGGGTATATTCCCAGTAGTGGAATTGCTAGGTCAAATGCTCTTTCTACTTTCATCTTTTTGAGAAAACACCATACTGCTTTCCATAGTGGTTGCACCATTTTACACTCCCACCAACAGTGAATAAGGGTTCCAATTTTCTCTACAACCTTGCAAGCCTTTATTGTTTGCTGTTCTGTTGAATTTTGCTATTCTGACTGGGGTGAGATGATATCTCATTGCTGTTTTGATTTGCATCTCTCTTAGAGCTAAGGATTTTGAACATTTCTTCATGTGTTTGTTTGCCATCTCAATGTCTTTGGTGAAGTGTCAGTTTATATCCTGTGCCCATTTTGCGATTGAGTATCTTACCTTTATCATGCTGTGGTACTCGAGTATTCTATAAAATCTAGATATAAGTCCCTTATCAGACATGTCATTACCAAATATTTTTTCCCAGTCTGTAGCTTTCCTTTTAACCCTGTTGAAGAAGTATTTTGACGTGCACAAATATTTAATTCTTAAAAGGTGTCACTCATCTATTTTATTCTCTCTTGGTTGTAGACTTTTCAGGATGCTTTTAAGACTGTTCATGTTTTGCATTCGGGCTTCTAGAGTTCTTCCAAGGTTTTCTCTGATGAAGTTTATAGTCCTTGGTTTTACTCCTAAGTCCTTGATCCACTTTGAGTTGTTTTTTAGTATGGTGTGAAATGTGGGTTTTTCTTGAGTTTTCTAATCTTATATATCAACATCAAGAACAGCAACAACAACAAAATCCTCACCACTGGGACTGTAGGCAACATCATGATAAATGGATAAATGATAAAAGTTTTCAACAATCTAATTTTACATGGACCTAAGGTAGCAGGAGTCAAGAAATCAAAAGACATGTTGAATCGGGGGAAATCTATTGTCAGAGACCTCTCTAAAGAGGTCACGGTCTTTTCATTGCTTCCTATGCATCTCAAAGTTAGACAATGAATAAGGATGATACAAGACTGGATGCTTTTAAACTGTCATGCTGGAGAATAGAACTGCATATCCCATGGAATACCAAAACAACAAACAAGTCCATCTTGGAGGAAGTACAACCAGAATGCTCCTTAGAAGCAAGGATAGTGAAACTTGACCTTACATACTTTGGGCATGTTGTAGGAAGGCACAATCCTTGGAAAAAGTCATTGTCTGGACATGGTGATGGATCAGCGAAAGAGAGGAAGACCCTCTAGAAGATGGACTGACAACAGTGTCTGTAACATTAGCCTCAGGCAGGTTTGAGATTGTGAGAATCGTACAGGACAGGGCAAAGTTCAGATCTATTGTTTATGGAGTTGCTATTAGTCCACAGCTTGGTGGTATGTAACAATAACAATATCCTTTTGGTGGCTTAGCATCACATCTCTAAGGTTATAAGCTACAATTTTGGAAGCTCTTTTCCAAGAATTTAGGAAAATCATAAAGACATGACAGTTTTATAAAAGAGACAATGAAAAAGATAATTTTTACAGACTAAACTATTGGTTTCTAAAGATATGTAATACAATACAAAATGCCAGGGTAAACTGTAGGACACCTATATCTATTTTAAGCTCTGTTATCATGACAAGTGACTCCAATAAATGAATGTAAAGAATGTGACTGCTGGGCAGTGATCCTTGAACTTAGAACTGGAGTCATATCTCAGATAGGTTTCTCTAAGGTAGACTTGTCAGTGCGTGAATCATTCTGCAAGTATTTATAGAACACTTTCTCTATACATGTCAGATACTTCAGTTCTGGGATTGCAAAGATTTTTGAAGCAGACTCTTGTAGAAGTTACGACCTTATAAACAATGTAATTGAGGCAAATACTTTCTCAGTTTCAGCAGACTGGGGACCTAATTTGATCCTGCAGTTCAGGCAGACTACTCAATATTTTGAGTTCTTCCTTTAAAAGGGATTAAAGAGTGCCCTGATTTTCGTCTCTAACTGCTACTACCATATACTATGGATGAAATTGTATATTATACGCCCCTGCTCACTTTCAAAATAAGTGTTAAAACTCTTACTCCTATTCCTGTGGACATAATTGGGCTTGGAAATGTGGTATTCTTTGTTATATTAATGAGGTCATATCAATGTGTCATGTGTTTGAAATCTAAACAGTCCTGAGTTATAAAAAGCGCAGGTTTTACTCAAAGATAAGCACACTCTGGCAAAGACAGATGCCATTTAAGGATCTCCAAGAAGCAAAGAATGCTGGGAGATCCTGACAAAGAAGGAATTGACAGGGCCAAGACCTGATTTGAACTTTTAGCTTTTTCTCTTCTTTATAGCCACCTACTTGCAGCAACTCTATTTTGATAGTATTAAGAAATTAAGACATTCTGTAAAAGAAACAGACTTCCTGGGGGGGGGGAAATAACTGATTTCAGGGTATGGCGTTTGTCTTTCAACATGACTTTCCTCAGCTATCACTTGACTTTGCCATGTAGAAGGCAGGAATATGTAAATAGGGTGTGATAGCCTATCCACACGGAGGTTGCCTGTCTACCAATCCACAAGGGGATTAGCTAGTCTCACCAGTCCCCAAGGCTAGTCTCACCAATAAATTGAGCAACCCAGCAAAAGTAGAGACCTCCCTGACACCAGTGAGGAAGAAAAGAAACTTCATTATCAGGAAAAGAGCAAGAAAGAGGACCAACAGCCATAGCAACCACTGCAGAGAAACAGAGACCTGATGTGATACAGAGAACCCGTGATCTGATGTGAGGCAGGATCTTAGGACTGCTCCATCATTGGAAGCAGAGCTAAGAGCCTTTGCTCAAGATTGTTGGACAACTGGGGCAGGGGAGATATAATTCATAGGACTGATAATTTTGTAACAATGGCACAATGCCAGGAGGCTCAAGGCTGAGGTTCCTGCAAGCACATTTCAGAAGCCATCCTGACTGTATTCTGATACTATTCCGGATTATAACCTTTTAACTTCCCAAATGTGTGTGTGTGTGTGTGTGTGTGTGTGTGTGTGTGTGTGTGTGCGCGCGCGCGCATGCAAACGCTATTGCATTGGATTTTGGACCCATAAAAAGCAGTGAAATTGATGTTGAGATGAGTAGAAAGAATTATGGGAGCATGAGAGACATGTCTGATCTCATGGGAATTGGTTTTGCGTTATTGATGCTGTTGATGGGGACAGTTTCCCCTTTGTGAAGTTGATAAATGTAAGACCTGGCCATCTCCACGTGGCACCTTGCTCTTTTTTTACACAGGGCTACTGTAGGTTACCATCAAGTAAAATTTAACTCATGGAGACCCTGTATGTACAGAATGTAACTGCTCTGAGGCTGTGACTTTTTGAAAGCAGGTCTCCATGTGTCTTCTGAGAGGTCCTCCGGATGAGTTTGAACTGCCAGCATTTAAACTAGCAATTGAGTGTATAACAATTTCAACACTGATAGACTCTTATCTCAGGGTGGTTGTTATATTTATGTGCCTTTGAGGAGATCATGACTTAGAGGCATCCTATGAACAATAGAACAGAACCTTACCTATTGTGTGTCATCCATACTATCGTCAACTTGCTCAAGCCCAGTGGTAGTCACTGTGTCAATCCATACTGTTGAGGGTCTCCTCTTTCTCTGACCCCCCATCTCTTCCTGTATGATGTCTTTTTCCAAAGACTGGACCCCTCTGAAAACATGTCCAAAGTATGTGAAACAGACTTAGGACAAGAGCATGAAAAATACAAATAAGCATGAAATATCTTGTATTAGAAAGTAAGGATGTGCTCACAAATTGAGGGGACATGTAAGCGAGTATAAATAAGAGTCTGTTTAAAGAAGTTCCCACTGGATACTGTTGTTGTTATTGTTAAGTGCTGTTGAGTCGCAGGCAACTCATAGCGACCCTATGAAGGAGAGTCCTCAATGCTTGAGTGTCTCTCATCCTCTTTCCAGGTTCATAGGGTTTCCAGAGGCAAGCTATTATGGAAGTGGATGCCGCTCCTCCTTCCAAGCTTGTTTTAATTGGAGAGCTCCACCCCACCCTCTGTCCACATTGGGTAGCCAACCATTAACACATTTGACACATCAGTGTCACAGTGTTCAGCCTCACAGCAACCACAAGTGACCTCGATATGGCAACTTGTACACCAGGGCTATATGACCTAGAGGAATGTCTGAACAAAAACAATGAAAGCCTGTGGCCCGTGGGCCCTTTTGGGCTCGAAGCCCCCTGCTGCCTTAAACCCTAGGCCAAGCCTGACTTGCCTGGCTCCTGGAGGCAGAGTAGTCCTTCACGTCCAAAAACTGCCACAACACCTGCACACACAGGATCATGCTCTCTCTGGCAACAAGGTCAAAGCAGCCCTGGGTGGAGCAAACTTGGGAAAACATGGCCACCTTTTCTCCCTCTTCCCCTTTTGGGATACTAGAACATCAAAATAATAAATTTAGATGCCAGACTTTATTGCTGTTGTTGTTGTTGTTGATTGCAGTCAAGTCGAGCATGACCCATAGCGACACTATGAACAAAAGACTTAGCCTTTCTATACTATCATCCTTTTTCAAAGTTCATAGAATTTCCGGAGGCATGTTGTTTAGGAAGTGGATACCACTCCTGTTTCCAACTGGTAACAAAATAAGAAAGGAAATTACATTCTTAGAGTGGAATGGCCAACTGAAAATATAACCCAGGTGGGATGAGTTGTTTTTTTTTTTTAAATCATCATTTGTCACCATCATGGAAATATTTAGGTAAAAAATCATTCCTGGATATAAAAACGAGTGGACTAAGACTTTGCGGGAACCATTTACAAAGTTTCAAATATGTCTTCTCATGTGGTGTCAAGGGTTTATTGTTCAAAATTACTTTCCTAGTTATTGGTTTTAACTTTCGCCACATGAGTAGGAAAATAGGGTGTGTAATCATGATGTGATTGGTCAGTTTCTCCTCATCACCAAATTAAACTGAGATGATTTAACAGCTCACTACCAGCAAGGAAGAGGAAGCAGGAAGTGAAGGGTACATCTTTCTGGGCCAGAGTTTCCTGCACCAATCAGACCAGGATCTACATGATAGCAGCCATAGTAGTTTCAGCTACAAGAACCAGAGACCCACATGAGACAGAATTGACCTGGGACTGCTGCCACATAGAGTAAGAACCAGGGCTCTTCACCCAGGCTTGTGGAGGATTGAGGGGTAATGCAGTCATTGGCAAAACTCAGGGAACTTTTCAACATTGATCTAAGCTGTGAGGCTGAAGGTCAAAAAACCTGAGATGTACACTTGAGAAGCTGCCTGGGCTGAGGAATTGTAGCATGCTGCCAACTTGAATTTCAGTATGTTAACTTCCCTAACATACCTCATAATGGTGAATATGGTTCTCTGAAATCTGTGTGGTCATTGCAACAGATTTTTTTTTTTTGCAACAGATTTTTGACCCAGTAGAGCAGTAAGATTGGTGCTGGAATTAGTAGAAGTAGGTGTTGGAGTGTGGGAGACCATGTTGATCTTATAGGAATTGGTTTTGGTCATGAGAATTGCTTTTGTGGATGGTATTAATAGGGGCAGTTCCCCTTTGCAGAGTGAGGAGAGTTCGGATATAATCATCTCTATGCTCTTTACACTCTACAAATTACTAATAAGTAATTACAAAAGAGAAAAGATGAATATAATAAGGAGTGAGTGTTAGGATCAAAATCAGAGGCTGGGCAGAAGGATTGTTAGGGTGAATACTAGCAGGATAGACCAGATAAAGATCATGCTAGGAACTAATGTTGTTGTTGTTGTTATGTGCCGTCGAGTTGCTTGCAATTCATAGTGACCCTATATACAACAGCCCTAAACCCTGCTCTATCCTGTGCCAATCGCACTGCCTCGGACACACCCATCCCGATTATCCCAGTCACTGAATTCCTCCACCTTCCCAAGCATTATGTCCCTCTCCAAGGACCTGTCCCTCCTTACAACATGTCCAAAAGTATGCCAGACGAAGCCCCAAAATCCTTGCCTCCAAGGAGCAGCTGGTTTAACCCTTTCCAGGATGAATCTGTTTGTTTTCTTGACAGTCCAGGGTACATTCAACGCTCTTCTCCAGCAGAACAGCTCAAAGGCATCAATTTGCCTTCTGTCCTTCCTAGTCATTGTCTAACTCTCTGATGCATAACAAGTGATTGCAAAGACCATAGCCTGTATTGGACATACCTTAGTCTCTAGAGTGACGCCACTGCTCTTCAGTACTTTGGAGAGATCCCTAACAGCAGACTTTCCTATCGCAATACGTTTTTTTATTTCCTGGCTACTGGTGCCAAGAGTGTTGACCGTGGAGCCAAGCAGACTAAAGTTGTTAACAATCTCAATCTCTTCACCATCCATCCTGATGCTGCCAGTTGGCCCAGTGGTGAAAATCTTTGTCTTCTTGACATTGAGCCTAATGGGGGGGGGGCAAATTAAATACTTAGGATCACATTCTCCCCAGTCAGAGGTATGGACATTGGACCTACGTGCCTCAGGATCAGGATGAAAGTAGAAGTTGTCCTCAAGTCAGTCTGAGTAGTTTTAGGCACGCAAGTGATTTTAAGAACAAGAGACTGGAACTGCCCAACACATCATCCCACTAGCCCAGGCTCAAGCCAAGAAGCACATCAAACCACAGCACCAGTGTCAGAGGACTGGTTCATCCCAGAGCTGGATGTTATCTTGTCTAAGAAAACTGCCTTTTCTTCCATCTTTATCCTGTATCCTTGCCTTTCCTCTCAACCACATGTTCTCACCAGGGTTCAGCCTACACCAGGTTTATTTTTGAGCAAGCCATAACGAGGCTAGAACAAGGGCATCTGTCTGGTGGATCTTTCTGTTGTCTCCTACTCAGTCCAGATCTTTGCATCAGCAAGGGAGACCAAACAAGGCATTCATTGCAAGCAACAAAGACAACTGACAGATATCACCTTAGACCAAGTGATCAAAATTTACTTCCCAAGTAATGGAATAAATCAACATGTATCTATGGATGGATGGATGGATGGATGGGTGGGTAGATAAGGGGCTTACATCAGTTCTGAATTTATTCCAAATCTAATCACAAAGCTACCTCAGGGCAACCTAAATTGAGGGATATCTTCCTCCTCCCAAAAAAATAGCCATGAGGCTAAGAAAGGCTGAGAAACTATTCCAGTGCAAAGGAGACAGAGGAAACATGAACACTAAATGCAACATTCATCCTAGATTGAATGCTAATCAGAATAACAACCTTACAAATGTTTTTCACATTTGATTGTGCTCATGCAAAACCTATACCAGGACCAGCAATCTGTCATCAGAACAGAGCAAGCAAACACTGCATGTATCAAAATTGGGAAAGGAGTGTGTCAGGGATGTATTCTATCTCCATACAATTCAATCTATTTGTGGAAAAGATCATTTAGGAGACTGGGCTTTATGAAGAGGAATGTGGCATCAAGATTGGAGGAATACTTATCAACAACATGCGTCATGTAGATAACACAACCTTGCTTGTCAAAACTAGGAAGGACTTGAAGCACTTGCTGCAGAAGGTCAAGAACTGTATTCTTCAGTATGGATTGAAAATCAACTTTAAGAAAAAAAAGATTCTCACCACTGTGCTAACTGGCAGCACCATGACAGATAGAGATTGGGATTGTTAACTATTTCTGCTTGCTCAGTTCCAGAATCAACACCCATGGCACCAGCAGTCAGAAAATCAAAAGATGAATTGCATTAGAAAAATGTGCTGTCAGGGACTGCTCCAGAGCACTAAAGAGCAACAATATCAAAGGTGGGCCTGAGTCAGGCCCTGGGCTTTACAGCTACTATGCATCAGAGAGCTGGACAATGACTAGGGACAACAGAAGAAGAATCAATGCCTTTGAACTGTGATGCTGAAGAAGACTGCTGAACATACCACGGACTGCTAAGAGAACAAACTGTTCTGTCCTGAAGAGAGTGATACTAGGCTGCCCCTTGAAGGCAAGGATATTGAAACCATCTCATATATTTTGGACATGTTGCCAGGAGGGACCAGTCTTTGGAAATGGATATCATGCTTGGAAGGATGAAGAGTCAGCACAGGAGAATACCCTGGATGAGATGGATTGACACAGTAACTGGGATACTGGGGTAGGTGTGCCAGAGACAGTAAGACTGGCTCAGAATAGGACAGGGTTCAGAGCTATTTGGCATAGGGTTGCTGCAGTGAATGGACTGGACAGCATATAACAACATCAACAACAATGCTGTACTTTGCTCCATAGTGTTCAAATGCTTCCAGAGAATCCAAATGCTTACAAGGGCAACCAGGTCCTTATGTTAGACTTTGGACTAGGAGTGACTTTTATAAAGACAGGATTCTGCTGACAGTACTACTACTAGGAAAATGGACTCATTAAATAGACTAATCCAAAACCAACATCACTTTTTTATAGATGACTCTTGTATTTAAAGGCTATGCCTAAGAATTGTGTATAGTAGATGAATACCTTGTTTCTGGGTTCAAGTCACTGTTACCTTCCAGGATGTTTGTCTGTATTGTTGCTGTTGTTCTTAAGTGTCTTTGTGCTGAATATGACTGACAGGCACCCTATAAGCAACAGATATGAACCCTATCTTATCCTCAACCATTGTTATAATTTCTGAAATAATTGAGCCCAATATTATGGTCACTGTGTCAATTCATCTCATTAAGAGTCTTCCTCTCTTTGCTGACCTCCACCTTTCCAAGCATGATGTCCTTTTCCAAGGAATAGCCTTTCTTAACAACATGCCCGACGTGTGTTAGGTGAAGCTTTGTCATTTTTGTCTCCAAGGAGTACTCTCCCATAACTGCTCCAAATTTGATGCCTTTGAGAATTTTCCCCTTTGGCTGATATGAGCCCAAGTATATATATTAAAAAAAAATCCAACTCAACTCATTTATGCCATCTGGAAGAGCTTCCTAGCCTCTTTACAATTGCGAAAACTGGTGAGTGACATTCATGTTTGTGACAGACTCTTACAATTACCAACATACCATAACTTTATCCCTTTCCTACTCAAGGAAGCAAATAAAAATGCAAATTGTTGTTGTTGTTATGTGCCATAGAGTAACCTGCGACTCATAGCAATCCTATGTACAACAGTTCTGAAGCCTGCCCTGTCCTGAGCCAATCTCACTGACTCCAACACACCTACTCCCATTGCCCCAGTTACTATGTCAACCCATCTCATCCAGAGACTTCCTCTTCTGTGCTGTCTCTCCACTCTTCCAAGCATGATATCCTTCTCCAAGGATCGGTCCCTCCTGGCCACATGCTCAAATTATGTGAGATGAAGTTTCAAATCCTAGCTCCAAGGAGAAACTCCAAGACAGAACTATTTGTTTTCTTGGCAGTCCATGGTATGTTCAAGACTCTTCTCCAGCACCACAACTCAAAAGTATCATTCCTTCTTCTGTCATCCTTAGTGATTGTCCAGCTTTCTGATGCATAGTAAGAAATTACGAAGACCATGGCTTAAAACAAGCACAGCTTAGTCTCTCAACCAACATCATTGCTTCTCAGTACTCTGGAGAGGTCCCTAACAGCAGAATTTTTCATTGCAATTCATCTTTTGATTTCCTGACTGCTGGTGCCAAGACTACTAACTGTGGAGCTGAGCAAGCTGTAACAACCTCAATCTCTTCTCTGTCATGGTGCTTCCATGTGTCCTGTGATGAGAATCTTGTCTTCTTGATGTTAGAGTGACATTATAAGAGTAATTGTAAATGCACTTAATTTTTCAAAAGTAATTTTTAAAAAAAACCACTAAGATTTTTAATAATTACTGGATTCATACGAGACCTATACCTCCAACAAGAAGCTGTTATCTGAACAAAGAAACACCGCACAGGTTAGAATCAAGGAAGATGTGTGTTAGGGATGTATCCTTTCTTCATACCTGCTCAATCTTTTGCTGAGAAAATCGTTCAAGAAACTGGACTTTATGAAGATGAATGTGGCATGAGGATAGGAGGAAGACTCAACAACAACCTGCTTTGTGCAGATGATACATCTTGCTTGCTGAAAGTGAGGACTTAAAACGCTTACTGTAGAAGATCAAAGAGTATAGTCTTCAATAGGGATTACATCTCAACATCGAGAAGACAAAGATCCTCACTACTGGGCCAATAATGATAGACAGAGAACTAATCAAAATTTTAACAATTTCATCTTACTTGGATCCATGATCAACACCCTTAGTACCAGTAGTCAAGAAATCAAAAGATGTGTTGCATTGGAGAAACTTGCATTCAAGGACTTCTCCAAAATGTTAAGGAGCAATGGTGTCAGTTTAAAGACCAAGGTGCACCTGATTCAAACCATGGTTTTTCAATCACTTGTTAGGCATCTGAGAGCAGGATAGTGAATAAAGATGACAGAAGAAGAATTGATGCCTTTGAGCTCTGGTGCTGAAGAAGAGTCCTAATATCCCATAGACTGCTAAAAGAACATACATTTATGTCTTGGGACAAGTACAGCCAGAATGCTCCTTGGAGGCAGGGATGGCAAATCTTTGTGTCACATACTTTTGGCATATTGTTAGGAGAAGCTGGATATTTCTTGGAAAGAGTCATTATGCTTGAAATGGTACAAGATCAGTGACAGAGAGGAAGACTCAATGAGATGGACTGACACAGTGACTGCAGCAATGAGCTTAAGTGTGTCAGAGATGATGAGGATGGTACAGGCAGGACAGGATCAGATCTGTTGTTCATAGGCTTAACTGGATGGAACCTACCAACAACAGCATTTGGTAGCCTGGTGGGTAAAGGAGTTGTGCTGGTGGTTCAAATCCACTAGGTGCTCCATGGGAGAAAGATGGGCAAACTCCTCTCATGTGATTTAAAGCCTCTGAAAACCTCCTGGAGGGTGAGCTATGAATCGGTTTCTACTTGATTGCAGTAAGAGTAAGAGAGTGAGTTTGTTTCTTTGGCAAGATAACTCAAGTGCACAATCATGAGGTCCTGTCCACCTAGGACTCACAGTTTCCAGACAAATGGTTAAGGAAAACAAATAGCCAATCAGCAGGCTGCTCCTGAGTTCATACGTCCCTTGAATTTTAATTTTTTTAATGCTATTGTTTACTTTTTTAAAACCTTGTAATAGAATGGCTGGTAGGATAACAGATTTTGGGTATTTGTGGGGTTTCTGTACAAAAGAGAGAGAGAAAAAACCCAACCCCTTTAACATATATAGTGAAAACTGATGCAATGTAGAAGGGGATAAAAGAGAGTTCACATGCATATTATCGGTGATTATTTTCAGCAATTAGACTACTTGAAAGAAAATGAAGGTTAGTTTTACATTGTCTATATGAAATGGTTCCCAAATTATCGAGAGCTTTATGCCCTCTCCTGCTAGCTGCTAGCTGCTAGCTGCTAGCTTTTCTCTCCTCTCATTGCAAGGATTCCAGAATGTTTGGTGCACTTTTTTTTTAAGTTTTAACTTTTATTATTATTATTATTATTATTATTATTATTATTAGTGTGTGTGTGTGTGTGCATGTGTGTGTGCGCACGCCATCAAATCAGATCTAATTGGTACAGGAGGAGATTGTCCCTCCTTCTCCAGTGGAGCAAATGGAGGATTCCAACCATGCACTTCTGGGACTGCAGTGTAGCTTCTTGCCTCTAGGCCCTCAGAGCTCCCTTACTGGTGTACTCTTTGATGCTGGAGTGTCTTTGTCAGTATTGACTCAATCATTTAGTTCAAGAGGAACAAAGAAAGTAAGTCTTTGCACAACCACAATGGAATGCATTGAGAAATTATGGTACATTCACATAATGGAATACTAAGCAGTACACAGGAATAATGATTTTGTAAATTACTACCTAACTTGGGAGGGACTGGATAGCATTATGCTAAGTGAATTAACTCAGTCTGATAAGGACAAATACTGTATAAGACTATTATTGTAGAACATGTATGAGAATCCAAGGCGGGAAGGAGGGAGCAAAGGGGTGAGGATGGGCAAAGGTGGGGCTTAATCATAGGGTCGCACAATTTATGGGTGGGTATAGGAAAGGGGAAAGATTCGGAGTGAAGAACAAATGTATACACACTTTGTAAGAAAATCAGTATAAAAATATTTTTTTAATGAGAAATAAAAAAGAGCATGAGCAGAGTTGTCACTTTGATTATGAGGCAGTTAAGACTGAGTGTTCTAACACATCAAAAGACAGGAAAAACAGACTATTGACTCTCTAACCCAATATCTCCAGCAAATTGAAAAAGAACAGCAAGAAAACCCGACACCCTTTAAAA
>NW_006399818.1:6184282-6191448 GCF_000299155.1 Elephantulus edwardii
TCAGAACAGAGCAAGGGAACACTGCATGGTTCAAAATTGGGAAGGGCGTATGCCAGGGATGCATCCTATCTCCATATCTTTTCAACCTATATGCAGAACAGATTATCCAGGAGGCTGGGCTCTATGAGGAGCATCATAATAGATGGAGAAAATACTTAAATTGTTAATGATTTAATCTTGCTCAGATCCACAATCACTGGCACCAGCAATCAGGAAATCAAAAGACAAGTCGTACTTGGAAAATCTGCTGTTGAGGACCTCTTTGGCATGCTACAGAGCAATGATGTCAGTCCAAAGACTAAGGTGTGCCTGACCCAAGCCACAGTCTTCTTAATTGCTTGCTATGCTTCTGAGAGCCTGACAATGACTAAGGTTGGAAAAAAGAATAAATGCCTTTGAGTTAATCTAATTTTTTTTTTAGTTTGTTTTATTGTCGTTTGAGTGAAAGTTTACAAAGCTAATTGGTTTTTACTTATTTTGTTAGTGTTGAGAATTTACACAGCAGGCATACCAATTCAATAAGATTATTTTTACATGTACAATTCAGTGACATTGATTACAGTCTTCAACTTGGGAAGCTATTCTCATCTCCTTTTCCAAATTGTTCCTCTGCCATTAACATAAATGACATGAATATCTCTAAACACAAGAATCAGTGCAAAGCTACTTTCTACAAGGTAGCAGTCAAATACATCCCAAATTTTCACGTTCTCCAAGTTGCTCGATCTATTTCCCATCAGTGCCCATTTCTGACATTGGCCACTCTTTCTCCCCTCCCTCCACCCCCTCACTTGGGTTCATCAATTTGTTGCAATGTCTCACAGAACTGTAAATTAACAGGGTACCTATTACTTAGGAAAAGTTCTACTTACCTGTACTTGCAGTTAAGTGGGTTATTAAGGAAGAGGATCTAGATCAGAAATCATGTAGGCAAAATTGTCCTTCTATGGTGCAAGGCAGCTCTTCCCAGGTCATCCTGACCATGCTGGACACCAGCAGCCATCTGAGGGGCTCTCGTTCACTCAGCCATCTGTGGCTGCTGGTTCTATTACTGTGCCCCTTCCAGTCTCTTCGGTCTTCACTACATCAGCCCTTAAACCAAGGTGCTGTTGTTTTAGGAGTTTCCTCTCTTCTTTCTGTTGCTTCTCTTCCTGTTTCTCTCAGAAAAACCTCTGGGTGCTTGGCTGCTCTGAGCTACAAACTCCCTGTCAGTTTCAAGGCACAGCCCAGTATCCAGGATTATGTACTGATGAATTTTCTTTTGCAGGCCACAGGCACCTCACTGGTGAAATCTATTGACCAATGCCTGCAAGGTGCTTGCCGATCACAGGGCAGGCTGCAGGCAAAGAGTATCAAACCACAGTTCATAGTTTACCCAGAAACTGTCAGTCAAGCTGAACTAAGTAAAAAAGCAGCTGAGGTAAAAAACTGGGGCAAAAGTAACTTCTTAGGGTTTAGGGGGAAATGACTCTAGGTATTTGTTTCAAAGAATCAAGGCAAGGGGAGCTCTGGTGGCCTAGTGGCAAGGAGCTGCAACTACAATCCCAGTGGCTCATGGTTCGAATCCACCAGATGCTCTGCCGGGAAAAGGAGGGACAATCTCCTCCTGTACCAGTCAGATCTGATTTGACGGTACACTCACACACACACACACACAAAAAAAAAAAAAAGAATCAAGGCAATAGACAGAATATCCATGGCTTACTCTCTGACCACTACTCAAAGGTTAAAAGGACACCTACTTATAGAGTACTCAATAGGCAGACACCAGCTGTAAATTTGGGAATCCACAATAAAACTGCCATTTGTGACTGAAAGACCTCATTAACAATACTATGCTTTCAATTGTAGACTAATTGCAGCCAAAGAATACAAATCAGGATTGTCATGGAGAAGAGACACATGGGTGAGTTCTGGGAGGATTTCCAGAGCAGAGCTTCTGTATTTCAAAAAGGACACTTCTGTTCCTGACGCTAGCTGGCCAAGAAGCCTGTTCTCTGCGCCTTCACGTTCCGGACTTTAATCGGCCAACCCTGCAGGGTATGAATTAGAGTGTGAGTCAGAATCAACTAAACAGCTGCAGGTTATGTGATAACAGTCTGCCAGGTGAGTCTTTTCTGGTCTGGCCAGCCCTCACTCACCAGCACAGATCCTCAGGTGTTGCCTAAAAGGTCTAATTTCTCCCGGGGTTATTTCCCAGGAACCAAGCACAAAGGCCACTTCAGTTTGGTAAAGCTAAATTCTCTGCCTATATGTGATGCTGTTGTTTTATGCCATCTAGTTGCCTACAATCCTAGGTACAGCAGCTCTGAAACCTGCCCTGTTCTGAGCCAATCTCACTGACTCCAACACACCTACTCTCATTGCCCCAGCTACTTGATCAGTCCATCTCATCCAGGGTCTCCTGTGCTGTCCCTCCACCCTTCCAAGCCTGGAAGGACCAGTCCCTCCTGGACACATGCCCAAAGTATGTGAGACAAAGCTTCAAAGTCCTAGCCTCAAAATATGAGATATCTTCTCACCTCAGTAAGAATAGAAAAATTTAACAGAACAGCAAACAAATACTGGCGAGGCTGTAGAGAAATTAGAACCCTTATTCACTGTTAGTGGAAGTGTAAAATGGTGCAACCACTGTGGAAGGCAGTATGACACTTCCTCAAAAAGTTGCAAATAGAAATACCATTTGACCCAACAATTCCACTACTGGGAATATACCCCAAAGAGACCATAACTGACATCCAAGCAGATATATGCACACCCATGTCTATCACAGCTTTGTTCACAATAGCAAGGAATTGGAAACAACCTAAGTGTTCATCAACAAATGAATGGATAGAGAAGCTGTGGTATATTCACACAATGGAACATTACGCTGCATTAAAAAACAAGGAAATAAATAAATATTCAAAATGGATGACCCTGGAGGACACTATGCTGAGTAAAATATCTCAGTCACAAAAGGACAAATATTGCATAGTGCCACTGTTGTAAAATGGGACTGACATTGGGGTTGGGGAGAAACTGAGAAAGATGGGATAAATTTGGTATACTGCATTGAATCAGATGAGGGAAAGAACTGTTTAAAAGGGATATATGATTAGGCATTATTGTCATGACACGAGTCTGGAACGAATGCTGCATAGTTGAGTGAATGGACTTGGGGGGAGGGATTGTATAACAATGAAAGAATTTTTCATTTACTTTTCAATGAAGGGAGAAAAAGTGCAACAATGAATGAATGAAAATGCAAAATCTGTAAATTTTCATTAAAATTAATAATAATAATAATGATAATTTTTTTTTAAATCCTAGCCTCCAAGGAGAAACTTGGTTTCACCTCTTCCAAGACAGACCTATTTGTTTTCTTGGCAGTTCATGGTATGTTCAATACTCTTCTCCAGCACCACAACTCAAAGGCATTGGTTCTTCTATCATCCTTAATCATCATCCAGTTCTCTGATGCATAGCACGTAATTGTGAAGACCATGGCCTGAATCAGGTGCACTTGAGTCTCCAGACTGACAGCATTGCTTCTCAGTATTCTAGAGAGGTCCATTACAGCAGATGTACCTAATGCAATTCGTCTTCTGATTTCCTGACTGCTGGTGCCAAAAATGTTGATTGTGGAGCCAAGCAAGCTGTACCTCTTAAAAATCTCAATCTCTTCTCCTCCATCATGGTGCTGCCAATTGGCCCAGTGGTGAGAATCTTTGTCTTCTTGATGTTGAGCTTCAATCCATATTGAAGACTATAGTCCTTGATCTTCTGCAGCAATCACTTTAGGTCCTCCTCAGTTTCACCAAGCAAGGTTGTATCATCTGCATAATGTAGGTTATTGATGAGTCTTCCTCCAATCTTGATGTCACATTCCTCCTTATAAATCCCAGGCTCCCGAATAATCTGATCTGCATATAGGTTAAAAAGGTATGGAGACATGACACATCCCTGATGCACTTCCTTTCTGATTTTGAACCATGCTGTTTTTCCCTGCTCTGTTCTAAGGACTGCTTTCTGCTCCAAGTATAGGTTTCACATCAGCACAATCAAGTGTTCTGGGATTCCCATTCTTCTCGGTGTGAGCCACACATCATATGCCTTTGCACAGTCAACGAAACACATCATATGCCTTTGCACAGTCAACGAAAGCTATCCTTCTGGTACTCTCTGCTTTCTGCCAAGATCCATCTGACATTGGTGATAATGTCTCTAGTACCATGGCCTCTTCTAAACCCTGCTTGTATTTCTGGTAGTTCTCTGTCAATGTACTGTTCCATTGTTTCTGGATAATCATCAGCAAGATTTTGCTTACATGTGATATGAGTGATATTGTACAATAATTTCTACACTCTCTCGGAGTCAGCTTTTTGATGTTTGCTGTTGCTGTTTGTGACCCTATGAATAACAACCTTGTCCTGTCTTGTGCCATCCTCACGATGTCTGTAATGTGCAAACCTATTATAGTCACTGTGTCATTTCATCTTTTTGAGAGTTTTCGTCAACCTTTCCTAACATGATGTCCTCTTCCAAACACTGGCCACTCTTGATCACCTGCCAAAGGCCGTGAGATGAGGTTTCACCATGCTTGCCTCTAAGTTAGAGCACCCTGGCTGCACTCCCTCCAAGACATAATTGTTTTGTTCTTTTGGCAGTTGATAGGATGAGCAGTACTCTCCCAACACCACAACTCAAAAGACACACTCAATTTGACCACTTTAATATAAGAACAGGGCAAATCCATTGCTGTGGGGTCAACTCCAACTCATTACAAGCCTCCATTGGGTGTCTGAAGCTGGCAATCTTGAGAACAGCAGATTGCCATCTTTCTATGATGAAATGCTAACCTTTTAGTGAGCAGCTTAACCTGTGATTGATTACACAATTGTGACTCATTGCCTATTTTAACAGTTGTTGTTGTTGTGTACTGTTGGAGTCAGAACCGACTCATAGATGTCCCTCCAGCAGTTTGTCTGAGGCACTGAATTGCATAGGTGGAGGTTGTTCATCTTTCTCCCATGGAGCAGCTAGCAGATCCGAACTGTGTGCTTTTGGGTTGACAACATGATTCTTTACCGCTAGGCCGCCAGAGAAACATCTGTTACATGGAAGTGCTATGAATTATTTAAGGATTTTCTTGTGATTTCCCTAGGACAGAATGGCCCCCATATCTACAAATGCGTCCTTGATTCCTAGTGGTTTTCATTTTTTTAAACATTTTATTATTTTTGTGTGTGTACCATTGAATCGGATGTGACTGGTACAGGAGAAGATTGCTCCTCCTCCAGCGGAGCATCTGGTGGATTCAAACTGCGTGCCTTTGGGACTGCAGCACAGCTTCTTGCCACTAGGCCACCAGAGCTCCATCACATTCCTACCTGTTTTCAAATGATTACTGAGAAGTTCCATCTGAGCGTCCTATCCTCTCACCTCTCAGATCCTAACAATTACCCTAACTTTGTAATCTCCAAAATATGGTTCTGGGACAGTACTGACCACAGTATTTTTGCAACATTTGTAAAGCATAAGTGACACTGCAACTACTACACTGTGAAGGTCACCAGGCCTGGCTGCACCTCATGCACACAGTTGCTTATCTGCTGGCTCTCCTTACTGGCCTGGGGCAGTAGCTGGATCTGCCACTCCTTCACCCTCTATTCAATCTTCTCCCATTTGTTTTCAATCGTGGGTACTGCGCATGTGCAGTACCACGGCTCCTGCAGACAGCTTTGCCACTAAAATTGCAGATGATGAGAGACAGATGTATATAGTCTAGTTTGTTCTTGTGAGGCCTAGTTTGTCTTTGTGGGTTCTAGTTTGTACCTGTTCACTCCGCCTCCCACCCAGCTTCTGTGACTTGCTGCAGGTCTTGATTGTCAACAATTTCAGACATAGAGTTCTTCTAGATAAAATTTGCCCCAGGAAAAAATTTTCTATAATTTCATAGGGTGTATATTTCTATTATAAAGGGAGTTCCTGTATGAGTCACATTCAACTTAACAGCATATAAAAACTGGTGCCTTAGTGGTAAGGAGCTGTGCTGCTAACTGAAACGTACAGGGTCCAAATCCACCAGCTGCTCAACAGAAGAAAGATCTACTGCCTTCTACAGCCTCTGAAAACTCACAGGAGGGTCAGCTGTGGGGGTTAATTCCAACCTGACAGTATACCAAAACAACAATCTCTTGTTGTTGTTGTTGTTACGTGCCGTTAAGTTGCTTGCCACTCACAGCGACCCTATCTACAACAGCCCTAAACTCTGCTCTGTCCTGTGCCAATCGCAATGTCTCTGACACACCCATCTGGATTACCCTAGTCACTGAATCAATCCACTTCATAGAGGGCCTACCCCTCCTGCGCTGTCTCTCCCAAGATGATGTCCTTCTCCAAGGACCGGTCCCACCTTAGAACATGTCCAAAGTATGTCAGATGAAGCCTCAGGATCCTTGCCTCCAAGGAGCAGCAGTTTAGCCCTCTCCATGATGAATCTGTTTGTTCTCTTAGCAGTCCATGGTACACTCAATACTCTTCTCCAGCACCACAGCTCAAAGGCATCAATTCTCCTTCTATCCTCCCTAGTTATTGTCCAACTCTCTGATGCATAACAAGTGATTGCAAAAACCATGGCCTGTATCAGATGCATCTTAGTCTCCAGAAAGACACCATTGCTCTTCAGTACTTTGGAGAGGTCCCTAACAGCAGACTTTCCCATGGCAATGCTCCTTTTAATTTCCTGGCTACTGGTGCCAAGAGTGTTGACTGTGGAACCAAGCAAACTAAAGCTGTGAACAATCTCAATCTCTTCACCATCCATCTTGATGCTACCAATTGGTCCAGTGGTGAGAATCTTTGTCTTCTTAATATTAAGCCTTAATCTATATTGAAGGCAGTCCTTGACCCTCTGCAGCAAGCGCTTCAGGTCCTCCTCAGTTTCAGCAAGCAGGGTTGTGTCATCTGCATAACGCAGATTGAATGTAATGAAACAACCTATGACCAAGATCCTATGGTGATGAAGGAAGAAGTTCAGGTTGTTTTGAAGGAAATAGCAAAAAATAAGGCCCCAGGAATAGATGGTATACCAATTGACATATTTCAGCTAACAGATGCTGCGCTGGACATACTCACCAAGTTGTGCCAAGAAATCTGGAGAACAACCACTTGGCCAACTGACT
>NW_006399818.1:6191863-6204762 GCF_000299155.1 Elephantulus edwardii
TCAAAATTGGGAAGGGCGTATGCCAAGGATGTGTCCTGTCTCCATATCTTTTCAACCTGTATGCAGAACAGATTATCTGGGAGGCTGGGTTCTATGAGGAGAACAACAATCTCTTCTATGCAAATTTAAGAGTCTGTTTTGACATTTATTGTGGTCTTTTCTTTCATCCCTGTCTTTGTAATGAACTTGCTGTTAACTTAAAGTCGGTACCTTTCTGATGGTTTGAATCCACCAACTACTCCTTGGAAGAAAGGTGGGCAGTCTCCTCTGACATGATTTACTGCCTTGGAAACACGGTGTAAGCTCAGCTATGAGTTGATTCTGAATTGACGGTAATGACTTGTCAGTGATTAAGGCAATGACTTAGCATGCCAGTTTTTTAAAAATATTACCTATTGACACCACTAATTACTGACTGAATACATAAAGAAGAAGAAGCTTTAGAGAAGTAAGTAAAAATTCTATAAAATATTTTAGTCAAAATAAGGAGGACAATGGGGTTGGCTGATTATTTCTAAATATGTTGTATACCTATGGGAAAAGATGAGCTTAAGGCTTTAAATTCCTAACTCCAGGTCCTCTAAAGGACTGTTAACTGTTACATATCACTAGCAGGTTTTCAGAGGCAATAAGTCGTATGGAAGGAGAATGCCCACCATTCTCACACAGCAACTAGTGGATTTGAACTACGTGCCATCAGTTCACCAGTGCTCCGTTTATGAGACTAGAAAACTTTTCTAACTACAATAAAAACAAACATATTTCAGAGTTGCAAACTGCAATTTCTGAAAAGCCAACTAAAATTCCAGTTCTGAATAACAATGAAATTTAATTCCTAATCTTGTAAAGTTTCAAGTTAAATCTAGAGTTTTGTCTGTATGGTTTTTGCAAGAGTCCCAGAACACTTAACTGCTTATGTGAACATTTCCATGGACCAGGAAGCAGTCCTCAGAACAGAGCAGGGAAACTGCATGATTAAAAAATCAGGAAAGGAGTACGTCAGGGATGTATCCTGTCCCTGTATCTTTTCAATCTATATGCAGAACAGATCTTTGGAAGGCTGGGCTTTATGAGGAATGTGGCATCAAGATTGGAAGAAGACTCATCAATAACCTACATTATGCAGATGACACAACCTTGCTTGCAGAAACTGAAGATGACCTGAAGCACTTATTGTGGAAGGTCAAGGACTGCAGCCTTCAATATGGATTGAAGCTCAACATCAAGAAGACAAAGTTTCTTATCACTTGGCCAATTTGTAGCACTATGATAGATGGAGAGGAGATTGAGGTTGTTAGAAATTACAGCTTGTTCATTTTTCACAATGACCAAACATTCTTGGCATGAGCAGTCAGGAAATCAAAAGACAAATTGCATTGGGAAAAGTCTGCTGTCAGACTGCAGAGTGTTGAAAAGCAAAGATGTCAGTCTAGAGACAAAAGGGCACCTAATCCAGGTCATGGTCTTCTCTCAATTACGTGTTATGCTTCAGAGAGCTGGACAAAGACTATGGATGACAGAAGAAGAATAGATGCCTTCGAGTTGTGGTGCTGGAGAAGAGTCTTGATCATACCATGGACTGCCAAAAAAACAAATAGGTCTCTCTTGGAGGTGGTGAAACCAAGTCTCTCCTTGGATGCTAGGATTTTGAAGCTCTGTCTCACATACTTTGGGCACATGCCAAAAGGGACTGGTCTTTGAGAAGGACATCATGCTTGGAAGGGTGGAGGGACCGTGTAGGAGAAGAAAACCCTGGATGACATGGATCGATACAATATCTAGGGCAATAGGCGTTGGTGTGTTGGAATTAGTGAGACTGGCTCAGGACAGGGCAGGTTTCAGAGCTGCTGTACATAAAGTCGCTATAGGTCACAGGTGACTCAATGGCACATAACAATAACAACATACTGTATTGATTGTTTTTATTTGAAAAAACCTCTTGTTTAGAGTCAGCAAGAGCTCATGGAGGGCCTTTGTACTTAAAATTTGGTTGTTACTATATTTTGGGAGGAACATTCTTCTCAGTGGTACAGCATTCTTCTGTCAATATGCTGTACAGAGGTAACCTGGGGCTGCTGGGATACTGAACTTTGTGCCATTGGGCTTTCAAATGGCATAATGGTTGCCCATGGTGGACAGTGTTTGGTGATGCTCCCAGTTTAAGACAGGTCTGGAAGCAGGAGTGGCATCCACTTCCTAAGTAACATACCTCTGGAAACTCTATGAACTTGGAGAAATAACAACAGTTATCAAAAGGCTTCTAGTCTTTTGTTCATAGGGTTTCTATGAGTCATTCCAGACTCAATAGCAATCAACAACTAACTGTGAGAAAATAAATGTCCATTTGTTAAAGCCACCCACTTGTGGTATCTCCACTATAACAACAAGATAACTAAGACAGTCACTTCTAAGATTGTTTTCGTTAGGTGCCATTGAGTGAAGTATTACTCATGAGGACCCTATGAACAACTGGCCTGAATCCTGTCCTATTCTCTGACATCCTCATCATCTATGATGCACTTAAGCTCATTGCTGCAGTCGCTGTGTTAATCCATCTTGATGAGGGTCTTCCTCTCTTTCAATGACCTTCCACACTTAGAAGCATCAAGTCCCTTTCCAAGGAATAACCTCTCCTAGCAACATGTCCAAAATATGAGAGACAAAGCTTTGCCACCATTGCTTCCAAAGAGCACTCTGGCTGCACCGTTTCCAAAACATAGCTGTTCGTTCTTTAGGCAGTATCTGGGATATTCAGTACTCTTCTCCAACACCACAACTCAAAGACATCAATTCTTTTGTCATCCTTATTCATTGTTCAGTTCTTTGATGTATAGGAAATAACTGAGAAAACCTTGGCCTGAAACAGGCCCACCTTAGTCTTCAAACTGACATCATTGCTCCTCAGTAATTCGGAGAGGTCCATGACACCAGACTTGCCCAAAGCACATGCAAACAAAATATTGCTGAAGATTATTTTTTAAAGTGACTGAACTGTATTGACAAGAAACTGTCAGAAGTTCAAGTTGGATTCAGAAGAGGCCATGGCACCAGGGGTATCATTGCTGGTGTTATATGGATCTTGACTGAAACCAGAGAATATCAGAAGAATGTCTATCTGTGTTGTGTAGACTATACAAAGACATTTGCCTGTGTGGATCACAACAAAATATTTCTAACAATAAGAAGACCTGTAATCTTGGAACACTTAATTATGCTCTTAGTAAATCTATGTGGAAGAAGGGTGGGCAATCTCCTCCCTTGTGATTAAGTGCCTCTGAAAACTCACCGGAGGGTAGCTATGGTTTACGGTACACAACAATCATAAATCTTTATGTAAACAAAAATTAAGAAGCATTTAAGACTAGATTCTAAATATATTTCAACTTCTTTCTTGGTTGTCGTCCCTTTCTCTTGAATTACTCTCTCTAGGGAAAGCCACGTCATGAGCAGCTCTAGTCACAGACCCAGACGGTGAGGAGCTGAGGCCTCCCGCAAACGGTCAGCTTGAAGTAGATCCTCGAGCTCTGGTTAAGTCATCAGAGACTACAGTTCCAGGGAGACTACCTCACAGACTCTCTAAGCTAGAACTACCCAGCTAAGACACACCTAGATCCTTCATTCACAGAAACTGTGAAATAATGTTTAATGTTCTAAACAACTAAGTTTTTAGATTATTTATCAGACGGTAATAGATACAACAACAACACACACACAAAAAGGGAGCTCTGGTGGCCTAGTGGCAAGAACCTGTGCTGCAATCCTGAAAGCATGTAGTTCAAGGCCACCAGCTGCTGTGTGGGAGAAGGATGGATAATCTCCTCCTGTGTGGTTAACTGCCTCTGAAAGACTGCTGGAGGGTCAACTATAGATCAGTTCCGACTATTTGGTAAACAACAACAATAGATAACTAATTCAGGATAAGAGAAATATAATGTACGGTCAAGTAAGATATAATGGCATAGATAGAATAACGGGAATGGTTCAATTCATTATTTTAGTCCAAATACTTAGAAGTAGTTTTCTACAAAGATTGTGCTTAAAACAACGAAGGAAGCCCCTGCCCCTCCCAAAACTGAAGCCAAAGCAAAGGCATTAAAGGTCAAGAAGAGAGTCTTGAAGGGCATCCACAGTCATGGGGGAAGGGGGGAAAGGATGATGTGCACATCAACCATATTCTGGCAGCCTAAGATGCTGAGATTCTGAAGGCAGCCCAAATTAACTCCAAAAGAGCTCCCCCAGGAGCTCTCTCATCAATCATCAAGTTTCCCCTGACCACCGAGTCAGCCATGAAGAAGATAGAACACTTGTGTTCACTGTGGATGTCAAGGCCAACAAGCACCAAAACAAACACGCTGTAAAGAAGCTTTATGACACTGACATGGCCAAGGTAAACACCTTGGTTAGGCCTGATGTAGAGAAGGTGGTCTGTGTTCGACTTGCTCCTGTGACTACAATGCTTTGAATGTTGTCAACAAAATTGGGATCATATAAACTGAGTCTTGAATCATCATGCTTAGAAAAGTGAAGGGTTGGCAAAGGAGAGGAAGACCCTCAACCAGGTGGACTGACACAATGACTGCTGCAACACACTCTACTGTGTCAGGAAATATGAGGATGGCACAGGAAAGGACAGGGTTCAGCTCTGTTGTTCATAAGGTCACTATGGGTTGTGCTCAACTTGACGGCACCTAACAACAAAAAAATTGAGTGTAGCTGGCTAATTCTAAATATAAATTTTTCTCACAAAAACAAAACAAAACAAAAAACCAACAAAACATCCCAAACAAGCAAATAAAATGGCAAGGTTGTGGAGGGACTGGAACTCTTATTCACTGATGATGGTGGGAATGTAAAATGGTACAGCCACTAAGGAAAGAGGTCTGAAGCTTTCTTTAAAAAAGTTGGAAAGGGAGCTCTGGTGGCCTACTGGCAAGAAGCTGCACTGCAATCCCAGAGGCATGCAGTTTGAATCCACCAGATGCTCTCCTGAAGGATGGGAGACAATCTCCTCCTGTACCAGTCAGATCCAATTTGATGGTACACAAACAAAAATTAAAAAAACCCCAAGGTTGTAAATAGAAATACCATTCGACCTAGCAATTCCACCAAGGAGAATATACCTTAAAGAAACCAGAGCCACACTCAAACAAATACATGCAAACCCATGTTTATTGCTGCATTATTCATAACAAAGAGAAGGAAGCAACACAAGTGCCTGTTAACAAATGGATGAATAGAAAAACTATGGTGCATTCACACAATGGAATACTACACAGCACTGAAAAACAAAGAACTTGTAAAACCTTACACAACATGGGGGAGCCTGGAGGACATTACGCTGAGTGACATCTCTCAGTCACAAAAGGACAAACACTGCATAACACCCCTGTTATAAAATAAGACTGACATGGGGGTGGGGTAGGGAGAGAATGGGAAAAGAGTAGCTAGATAATGAGAACTGTATTAGAGCAGGTGAGGGTAAGAGCTGTCCGAAAGGAATATATGATTAGGCATTACATGTATGACAACAATCTGGAACAAGGAGTGCATGGCAGGGTGGGTTGGGGAAGGTGGGGGAAGAAAATGTTCAGCAATGAAAAACAAGTAATTTATAATAAAAAAGCAAATCTCAAACAAATAGTTGGGAGTAGCTCTAACAGTTTTGGTTAAAATTTAAATCCAATAGTCTCTCTCTCTCATCACTGAGGAGGTGAAACAGACTCATAATTGACCCTCCCACAGGTTTCCAAGGCTGTAAATTCAATAGGAGGAGGCCCATCTTTCTTTGGTGGAGACACTGGTGTATTTGAACTTCCAGAGGGGTGCCGTCTTTGAATGAGCAGCGCAGTTCCCTACATTAAGACGTCTTTGGTCTGCTGATAAGGAAGTATCCAAACATTTGAGGAAACTCAGGGAGCTTTGATGGCATAATTCAAAGGCACATGTGCTGCTGGCCCAAAGGTGGTACCTCTCTGGTGATTCCGGTCCATCACCAACTCCCCAAGAAAGATGGACCATTTCCTCCTAATTTATAACTTCTGAAAACCCTGTGAGGGTCTGCTTTGAGCTCTATGCCAAAAAGAGAGAGAGAAAGACAGGGTGAGAGAGAAGCTAATGTGATAAAATGGTAGGTTATCTTGTCTATTTTAAGTGTTCTCTTCCTTTTAAAATATTTTCCTATAGTCTGATGGAAAGTACAAACATGTCTGTGTTTAATGTCAATGGACAATGCTTAAAAAAAACTCAACCCAACAACAAACTCTTCTGTTACTAGTTATGACACAAATTCTATAGTGGAGTTCTAACTACAACACCTAAGTAACATCAGCCTGTCTTTTAAAAACAGTGCACATACGGAGCTTTGGTGTGTAGTCAGCACAGTGTAGTATAGCTAACCCAAAGGCCCTATCAGTCCATAAGCTGCTCTATGGAAGAGTTGAAAAGTTGTTGTTGTTGTTGTTATGTGCCATCGAGTTGCTTGTGACTCATAGTGACCCTATGTACAACAACCCTGAAACCTGCTCTATCCTGTGCTAACTTTACTACCTCTTACACATCTACCCTCATTACCCCAGTCACTGTATCAATTCATCTCACTGATGGTCTCCCTCTTTTTCTCCATCCCTCCACCTTTTCAAGCATGATATCCCTCTCCAAGGTCTCTCCTTGCAACATGCCCAAAGCATGTCAGACGAAGTCTTAGAATCCTTGCCTCCAAGGAGCAGCATGGCTTCACCCTTTCTAGGGCAAACCTGTTTGTTCTCCTGGCAGTCATGGTATATTCAACACTCTACTCCAGCACCACAGCTCAAAGGCATCAATTCTCTTTCTATCATCTCTAGTCATTGTCCAGCTTTCTGATGCATAGCAAGCAATTGTGAAGACTATGGCCTGGATCAAGTGCACCTTAGTCTCCAGAATGACACCATTGCTCTTCAGTACTCTGGAGAGGTCCTGACAGCCGACTTTCCCAAGGTAATTCATCTCTTAATTCCCTGGCTGCTGGTACTAAGTGTGCTAATTGTGGAGCCAAGTTGAAAAGTAGTCTAGGATAATATTCACAGCCTCAGAAAGCAAGTCACTGGATGGCAGTGGGTTTAGGATTGATTCTGGTGGCTTTGTGGTAAGGAATTACACTGCCAACCCAAAGGTACCCAATTCATATTCAATAGCTGCTACTTGTGGTAATTTGTGGTTGCTGTGAGGCTGAACACTGTGACACTGATGTGTCAAATGCGTTAATGGCTGGTTACCCAATGCAGACAGAGAGTGGGGTGGAGCTCCCGGATTAAAACAAGCTTGGAAGGAGGAGTGGCATCCACTTCCATAACAGCTTGTCTCGGGAAACCCTATGAACCTGGAGAGAGGATGAAAGGCACCCAAGCTTTGAGGACTCTCCTTCATAGGGTCGCTGTAAGTCGCCTGCGACTCGACTTGAGGGCTCTTAACAACAACAACAACAACAGCTGCTCCTTGGGAAAAAGGCCATCTCTTCCCTGGCAGACAACCTCTGAAAACCCACTGGATGGTCAGCTATGATTTGGTTCCAACCTGATCCTTCATAACAACAACAACAACAACACACACACACACACACACACACACGCGCGTATACACACACACGTATACACACACACACACACACGAGAGCGCATTCCATGTGGTATAGTGCATTAGATGTTCGGCTACTAACCTAAAAATCTAAAGCTGCTTAAAGGAGACAGACCGTCAGCATCCTAGTGAAGACTGACAGCCTAGTAGTGGGCCCCCAGTGGCTCATGTATATCAGAGATGATGAGGATGGGACAGGGCAGAACAGGGCAGGGATCTAAGACGGTTGTTAATAGGGTCGCTCTACAGCACCTAACAACAATATGAATCATGCAATCAGTTTGACACCTGTAGGTACAGATGATAAAGTGGAAGGTCAGTAGTGAAAACGAGGAAGACCCTCAACGATGTCTTCCACCTCTGCAAACTGCAAGGAAGAATCTGATAGTATTTCATGCTAGAAGAGACAGGGTCACTGTGAATAGGAACCAAAACGAGTTAGGAGTAGAACTAGACCTTATTTAAATAAGAAGAACAAAAGTCCTACAGTCAAGGAGAGACGCCTGAAGGTGAAGGGCCAATAAAGAACATTCACGAGCACCTGACCAACTTCTTTCAAAGGCCCGGTCTGGAATGCGCGCGTGCGCAGAACGCACCCTCCTGCGCAGAAGCCGGCCCGGAAGGGCTGAGGCTGGCGGGGGCGGGGCAAGAGTTGCTAGGAGAACGCGATGACGCAAGGGTCTCGGCGTGCTTCTCCACCAATGGGCGCTTCGTACCTGTGGTTGATGGGCCGCGTGCGTCACGCTGACACGCTCGAAGGGCACAGATCTGCGGGCCGGGAGGACGTTCGGCCTCTGTGAGCCGCAGCCTTTCCGAGGGAGCGGACTGTGCTGTTCGCCATCTTAGGGAGTGAGTGTGACCCGGCCTTCCTCTGGCGGGAGCGGGGAGCACCCCGGAGTCCCTGTGGGGCTCCTGCTTTGGCCGTCGGCCCACTCGTGCACGGCCTGCATTGGGGTTGGCGCCGTGACCTCCTCAAGGGCGCGGAGGCGGGAAAAAGTCCCCAATCGGGGACCCAGGACACCGGTGACATTTCCCCGGCTTGACCTGCCCCCTCTCTCCTAGGAGCATGTTCTCGTCCGTGGCGCACCTCGCACGAGCGAACCCCTTCAACGCGCCGCACCTGCAGCTCGTGCACGATGGCCTGTCGGACCCCCGCCGCAGCCCCGCCGGACCCCCCGGCCAGCCCCGCCGTCCCCGCAACCTGGCAGCCGCCGCCGTGGAAGGTACGATCCGAGCGCTCGGAACTGCCTGTCCGCCGGCTCGCGGCACCCCCGAGGCCTGGGCCGGGCCTAGAGGGCAGGGAAAGGACGCGCCAGGCTGCGCGCCGCTGCCCGGGGACGGCGGCCCTTCCCGCTCTAGACCGAGTGTCCATCCCGGGCCCTCCCTCAGGGGCGGGGAAGGGCCTGGGCCCCGCGCCAGCCGTGACCTCCGCGTCCTCGAGGGCGTGTGGGCTGGAGAGGCCGAGGCCAGCGCCCGTGGTCACCCCGAGAGCCCAGTCACCGTGCTGGCCGCGGTCACCAGCACACAGCCCCATTATCTGCCCTTTCCTTACCCTGCGCATTCCCAAGGCAGGACCTACTGGATGTCCTGTATGTGATTGATTGACAGAGGTCACTTGAGGCCCCAGGTCGGTGTCAGAAAGGATCGGGGGTGGCGCCATTCCTCTGCTCTTCACTCTTGGGGTGCGAGGTGCTTGGGCCCCGCTATAACTTAATCGTGTTTTAAATCCACCTGCAGTGTATATCCCTCTGAAAGACTGGTCGGAGTCAAGAGAATGGTCGCAACCTTTTGCCCATAAAGCCCTAAAGGTTGCTTTTTTTAAAGGCCATTCATTTGTTTCTCTTCTCTCTTTAGTATGAGTAAGATAATCCTTAACAGTCATACCACCTATGGTAATTGAATGCATTTCGGCGACTACATAAGTCTATACATATAAATTGTTCTCTACTTATGCCTTGTTTGAGTTTGATGTGACAGATAAGCCAATTTAAAAATACATGTATGTGCACGTGTGATATTTCCAGCTCCCCAAAGACAAAAATTTTATAAATACACAATTTTTTTAAAAGATAAAATAAAATGCAATGATAAAAGCTATATATAAAAGTAAAATACAGGTATTTGACTTACCTTTAGAATTTAACTTTGCTGAACGAACCCCGTTAGGATTTAGGGGCCTGCCTGTATCTAGTTTTATGCAGGTGGAATGTATAAGGGAGGATCATATTAGTGGCTGCGGTGAGCTTTGACGCGTTTACAGTTTATTACATGTCATGATGTTTTTTCCTTTAAGGTAATCTTAATGAAAATTTACAAACCATATCGCTCATAATCTTGAAATCATTGTTTTTACATTAGCAGTGAATTTTCTCGTAATTCCCCCTAGATTAATTATTTGACTTAATTGTAAAAGGAGGCCAAGTTTGCTCAGCTGTGATAATATTGTTGCACAGAGAAATGGTTTTCTTTTATTCCATTCCCTAGCCTTATGCATCTTGAAGAAAAACTTAATTGATTTTCTTTTTCAATCAAACAGAGCAGTATAGCTGTGACTATGGATCTGGCAGATTCTTTATCCTTTGTGGAATTGGAGGAATTATTAGCTGTGGCACAACACATACAGCACTGGTTCCTCTAGATCTGGTTAAATGCAGAATGCAGGTTTGTTTTGCATGTTGGCACTAAAGGGTACTGTTGAAGCATGGCTGTTAAGGAGTAAGTTGTCGTCGTCTACTAACAAGCTGTGTGAAAACCTAACTATCCAGGAGGTAAGTTGATGATCAATTAACATGAGTTTACACTAAAATGCATGGTGTGTCTTCTCTTTACTACAGAATACAGTTGTGAATATGGCTCCATGAAGTTTTATGCACTGTGTGGCTTTGGTGGGGTCTTAAGTTGTGGTCTGACACATACTGCTGTTGTTCCTCTGGATTTAGTGAAATGCCGTATGCAGGTTTGTATTACGATGGCACCACCAAAATTTTAATCAAAGTTCATTCATGACTTTAATTCCACAAGTATAGTCATATGTCGCTTACCTTCCATATATTGTGTGAAATAATGTGATTGGTGCGTGAATACATGATACACAAGTAGTCCTTTGATTAGGAGTTTGATTCAGTGGGCTTTATGGGCATTGGGGGTACAGACATGGACTCAGCTGTAATTGTAAACACGTTTAAAGATATAACAACTGCTAGAAACTTTAGTAAAAATAAAAATTTTAATTTCTTTTTTTTTTTTTTAAATTTTAATTTCTTGATGTTAAAAAAATACCAGTAGACTGTTCTCTCAGACTCTGGCTGTAAATAACATCATGTCTCATGGTAGACAAACACAGAGAGGAGCACTGTGTAGGGTTTTGGTTTGTTTTCTCTTTTTTTTTCCAAAAAACAAAACCAACAAATCCTATTGGTATCTTAGTATGAAAATTTTATGAGCATAGCTTTCTATATTTTTACATATAGGATTCCCCTATATTATTAACACAAAAATAATCAAACATCAAAAAAGTATTTGTCCTAAACAGGGTTAGAAGCCTACTTACCTAAGAGAAAAAGGAAAGTGACATATTAGAGGAAGGTGATGTATAGCCCCCTTCTGGTACTGGCAGAAATAAGAGATAATACTCTGATTAGTTAAAAGAAAGGATATAAAATATACTTTGAAATGTCTTTAGTATGTCTCTTGAAGTAAATTTTCTTTTTAAGTGGTAGATCAGATGACCCACTTAAATATCTCTCCAAGACTTCAGTGTAACTCTAAAAAAGCTCGACCTTTATGTACAAAATGTTATCTTTTACAGAAATAGTTGTAAACCTTAGGCTGGTGTCATTCATTAAATATTTATCTTACTGTTTTTATCTTGGGGACCAAAAAGAAAACTAGTCATAATCTGTTCTAGCAAGTTAATCATAAAAAGGGTTAACTTTGTGGTATATATATAACTTGTTTTTGTTTTCAATAAAGGTGGACCCTCAAAAGTACAAGGGCATATTTAACGGGTTCTCCGTTACACTTAAAGAGGATGGTGTTCGTGGTTTGGCTAAAGGATGGGCTCCAACCTTCATTGGCTACTCTATGCAAGGACTCTGCAAATTTGGCTTCTATGAGGTCTTCAAAGTCTTATATAGCAACATGCTTGGAGAGGAGAATGCTTATCTCTGGCGCACATCATTGTATTTGGCTGCCTCTGCCAGTGCTGAATTCTTCGCTGACATAGCCCTGGCTCCTATGGAAGCTGCTAAGGTTCGAATTCAAACCCAACCAGGCTATGCCAATACATTGAGGGATGCAGCTCCCAAAATGTTTAAGGAAGAAGGCTTAAATGCGTAAGTAAAGCATTTGTCAGAATAAATTTATATATTTATTCTTTTACCCCTGATTGTTTAATGTCTGTTTTCCCTTACATGGACTGTGAATTTTAGAGGAGCAGGTATCTTGATTTCCCTTCTCACTGACATATTTCAAGTTAAATTAGGTCTGATATAGGAGAAAGAGATCTAAAACAACTTTAGCACAGAGATCTAGGGGTGACCTGTAAATCTTGCTAGATACACATTTGGAAAAGAAGAAAGTATTCACCCTCTTTATACAAAGTCATCCTAAAAGGCACTTCGTCCTTCAAACAAACATGCATTTTCTCTACACAAAAGCACCATTTGATGACTTGATATTTGCAACCGTTACTTAACAGCCTCTCATCTAAACATTTTACTATTCTCTTTTTGGAGGGCTTGTTACAGTGAATATGCTGTTTGTGATACCTTGAGTATTTGAATGTATTGGGCCACAACATGCTTCCTTAGATCCACCTTTGTGGATGTCACTCTTGAACTGAGTTCTACTTGTAAACGTCTTGTTTCTTGTAGTTCCAGTCAAAGAAACATCCAGCAACTTTTTTGGTTGTACAGTCAAGGGTGCTTGAGTCATTGGCATGTGAGAGAAATATACCTGCATGTTAGTCATAGGTTCTGGTGGAAATGGCATGTAGCAATACTGCCATATTTCGCTGTCAGGACTTGACTTGTATGCGGACACATGTGTTAATGTCGATAAAATCTCAACCACATGAATATACGTAGCTGTGTAAAGTGAAGCCTGATTTCCTAGGTTCTACAAGGGGGTTGCTCCTCTCTGGATGAGACAGATCCCTTACACCATGATGAAATTTGCCTGCTTTGAGCGTACTGTTGAAGCATTGTACAAGTTTGTGGTTCCCAAGCCCCGAAGTGAATGTACAAAGGCGGAGCAGCTTGTTGTCACATTTGTGGCAGGTTATATAG
>NW_006399818.1:6206402-6209080 GCF_000299155.1 Elephantulus edwardii
TTGTGAATTTGTAATTATTTTAAAAGTTCTTATTGAAGATTTTATTTTCCTAACAATTAAAACTTCATTGTTGCGCTGTGGCGGGCGGGTGGAATGCAACCACTCTTGACTGAATGAAGGTTCTATACTTTTATAAATTATATCTTAAGTTTTGTCACTTGGGAGAGTACTCTGAATTTTAAAACTTGACATTTTAATTATAGTTAAAATAGAGATACTCATTTGCAATACGTATTTTGACATTTTTGATGTATGCTCAAATTTTTTTCAGATTTTAGCAACATTTGTTTTATCCTAATGAGTTTTTTAATCCGTAGGAGACTTGATTGTTAGAATGATAGTTCTTACAGGAACCAAAGCAAATGATAGCTAATAACCATTTAGTTAGGTTTTTTTAAAGTCATATTTTTAATTTTTAACTTTAATCTGTGGCCCTCAGCCCTGTTTTTAATCAAACATTCTAGGTCGTATAGCCCTGGTCTGTCACTTGCTGTACAGAGGTAACTCGTGGCTGCTGTGAAGTGATGTGACTGATGTGTCAAATGAGATAATGGTTACCCTGGTGGACAGTGTTCATGGAGCTCCCAGGTTAAAACAAGCATGGAAGCAGGAGTGGCATCCACTTGCGTAAACATTTTGCCTCCAGAAACCCGGTGAACCTGGAGAAAGGATGAAAGTCGCACAAGGGTCAAGGGCTTTTGTTCAAAGGGTTGCTATGAGTTGCCTATGACTCACAGCACTTAACAGTATTTTTAATGGATGTTATCTTAGCCTCAGTCTCTGTCTCATTGCCATCAAGTGGAAACCTACTCATAGATTGGATTTCCAAAGCTATGAATAACATGGGAAGTGCTCCCTCCTCCATGTAGTTACTGGTGTATTTGAGCTGCTGTAGGGGTGGGGCCTTTGGGTTCACAGCATAGCTCTCTCTGGCTACCCTACTAGAGCTTCCTGCCTTTAGTCTGTTGTGTGCTCTTGAATGGACCCACTCATGGTGACCAGATGGACAAGAGCTCTGAACCCTGCTCTGTCCTGAGGCAATCTCACTGTCTCTGACACACCTGCCTCTATTAACATAGTTCCTGTGTCAGTCCATCTCATCTGGGGTCTTAAGCTCCTCTATTGTTCCTCCACCATACTAGCATGAGGTCTTTCTCCAAGGTCCTTCCTACAGCATGCCTGAAGTATATGAGATGGAGCTTCAAAATTTGTGCCTCCAAGGAGCAGCTGGTTTCACCCTCTCCAGGACAGATCTGTTGGTTCTCTTTGCAGTCCATGGTGTGAAGTACAATTTTGAGGAAAGCTTCCTTATCAAGCTGAAATCCTTTGCTTAATAGTTGCCTCCCCTCCCTATACCTAAATCTCTCCCTTTTTTATAAAATAAGGGATAAGGCCTTCTGACCTTGTATCAAAAGATGAACTTTTTTCAGTGACTAGGAAGAAATCATTTGACTGCCTTAAATTTTTTTCCTTAAATGTCTTTATTAATGATTTTTTAATGCAATGTAGATTTTTTAAATTATTATTAAATTTTATTAGTTTTAATGAACATTTAGAGTATTCTTTCCATTTAATTTTCCCCCCATTAATTCGTTCATCCAGTGTTGCACATTTTTCTCCCTGCCCATCCCACCTCCAGTTTGTTTTAAACAGTTCTCTCTCTCATCTGTTTCAATATAGTTATGTATCCCCTTAGGTTCCCCCCAACCCCAATGCCAGTCAGATTTTATAACAGTGACACTATGCAATATTGTCCTTTTGAGACTAAGATGTTTCATTCAGCATAATATCCTCCACGCTCACCCATTTTGTATGAGTTCATTTTCAGTGCAGCATAGTATAGTATTCCATTGTGTGAATATACCACAGCTTCTCTATTCATTTGTTTGTTGATGGGCACTTGGGTTGTTTCCAATTTTTTGCTATTAACAAAGCCACAATAAACACGGGTGTGCATATATCTGCTTGGGTAGCAGTTCTGGTTTCTTTAGGGTATATTCCCAGTAGTGGAATTGCTGGGTCAAATGGTATCTCTGTTTGCAACTTTTTAGATCATGCCAAAACACCCTCCAAAATGGTTGCACCATTTTACACTCCCACCAACAGTGAATAAGGGTTCCAGTTTCTCCACAACCTCGCCAGCATTTGCTGTTTGCTGCTCTGTTGAACTCTGCTCTTCTTACTGGGGTGAAATGATGAGTTGATTTGCATCTCTCTTAGAACTAGGGATTTTGAACACTTTCTCCATGTGTTTCTTGGCCATCTGAATGTCTTCTTTGGTGAAGTGTCTGTTCATATCCTGGGTCCGTTTTTCAATTATGTTGTTTACCTTGTGGCACTTGTAGTCTATAAATTTTAGATATAAGTACCTTACCAGACATGTCATTGCCAAATATTTTTTCCCAGTCTGTGGCTTCACTTTTTACCCTGTTGGGGAAGTTTTTAGATGTGCAAAGGGAATTTATTCTTAGAAGGCCCCATTCATCTTTTATCCACTCTGGGCTGTAGGTTTCAGATTTTTAAGAATGTTGTTGTTAGTGTTAGGTTACTAATTGAAAAGTTAGCTCTAATCCATCAGCCACTCTGCAGGAGGAAGATGAGACAAGTTCTTATTAAAATTTATGCATGCATGAGTCAGGATTTACTTGATGACAGCAGGTTTATTTTTTCCTTATGTT
>NW_006399818.1:6209435-6216621 GCF_000299155.1 Elephantulus edwardii
TGGTCATTGTCCAACTCTCTGATGCATAACAAGTGATTGCGAAGACCATGGCTTGTATCAGACGCACCTTAGTCTCCAGAGAGACACCATTGCTCTTCCGTACTTTGGAGAGGTCCCTGACAGCAGATTTTCTTTTTAGACCCTTAATAATGCCTTTGTAACATATATGTATAAGGCCTCAGGAAAAACATGTAATCCAGGCAAGAAATGGGTCACTGAAATGGTTTCCAGCTCATGGCAGCTCCACGTGTGCATATGGAGCTGATTCTTGGTGTTTTCAAGGCTGTGACCTTTCGAAAATAGCTATTGTTTGGAGGCACCTCTGTGCGGGTGTAAACCACCAACCTTTGGCCTGTTTATAGGTGCTATCAAGTCAACTACACCTTTTAGTGACCTGTGCACAATAATTCTGAACCTTGCCTATCCTGCCCCTTCCTCACTATTTCTGGCATGTTTGACCCCATTGTTAGAGTCACTCTCAGTCCATCTGAGGAGTTTTCCTCTTATTCTGACTCAACCTTTACCATCATAGAAAAAAGATGAACCATGCAGTATTCCCTTTGGTTTGGACAATAACTTTGATCTTGGCATAGCTTTCACATGAGCCCAGTTAAGTGTTTTGGGATTTTCATTCTCAGTGTTATTCAGAACTTTATTATAATCTACACAGCCAAATGCCTTTGCATAGTCAGTAAAACACAAACATCTTTCTGGTGTGCTCTGCTTTCATCCAGGATCCACCTGACATCAGCAGTGATATTCTTGTGTCTCTTCTGAATGCAGCTTGACTTTCCGGCAGTTCCCTGTCATTATGCTCTTAATACAGCTGGTTTTAAAAAATAATCTTTAGATTTTACTTGCATGTTGTAGTAATGATAATTGTTCGGTACTATCTCCATTATGCTGGATCACCTTTTTTGGATGTTGTTACGGACCAACGAGTCACTTGCAACTCATAGCGACCCTGTATACAACAGCCCTAATCCCTGCTCTGTCCTGTGCCAGTCGCACTACTTCTGACACACCCACTCCGATTACCCTAGTCACTGAATCAATCCATCTCACAGAGGTCTTCCCCTCTTGCGCCGTCCCTCCACCCTCCCAAGCATGATGTTCCTCTCCAAGGACCTCCTTATAACATGTCCAGAATATGTCAGGTGAAGCCCCAGAATCCTTGCCTCCAAGGAGCAGCCTGGTTTAACCCTTTCAAGGATGAATCTGTTAGTTTTCTTAGCAGTACATGATACACTCAATACTCTTCTCCAGCACCACAGCTCAAAGGCATCAATTCTCCTATCCTCCCTAGTCATTGTCCAATTCTCTGATCCATAACAAGTGATTGCAAAGACCATGGCCTGTATCAGATGCACCTTAGTCTCCGGGAGACACCATTGCTCTTCAGTACTTTGGAGCGGTCCCTAACAGCAGACATTCCCATCACAATACATCTTTTAATTTCCTGGCTACTGGTGCCAAGAGTGTTGACTGTGGAGCCAAGCAGACTAAAAATGTGAACAATCTCAATCTCTTCACCATCCACCCTAATGCTGCCAATTGGTCCAGTGGTGAGAATCTTTGTCTTGATATTGAGCCTTAATATGGAACAAATAATGGATTTCTTCCAGTCAGTTGGCCAGGTTGCTGTCTTCTGGATTTCTTGGCACAGCCTGGTGAGCACATCCAGGGCTGCATCTGTTTGTTGAAGTATATCAGCTGGTATTCCTGGGCTTTTAGTTTTTGCCAGTGCCTTTAGTGCAGCTTGAATTTCTTCACACTTCCTGTGTCAACTCATTCTTTTTCATACAGTGACTGTGTATTCCTTTTATCTTCTTTTGATGCTTCCTGTATCCTTACAGATTTTGCTTCAGTATCTTTTTGAGCTGCTCTTTGAAATCTGTCCATTTCTTTTACTTAAACATTTTTTGCCTTTGTTTTGGCTTCTACATTCTAGAATAATTTTCAGTATCTTCCTACAGGCATTTTGGTTTTTCCTTTCTCCCCTGTCTTTGTAATGACCATTGTGTTTCTTCATGGAGGATATTCTTGATATTATCCCACAATTCATCTAGTCTTTAATCATTAATGTTTAGTGTCTCAAACCTATTCTCTTCCCCCCCCTCCCCCCCAAACCTAGTCTTAAGATGGTTTTTAAATCGAGGTGGGATAGACTCAAGGTCATATTTTGCTTCTTGACTTTTTTTCCATTTTAAACTTCAACTTGCACAGAGTAATTGATGTGTTCCACAGTCATTCCCTTAGCCTTTAGATTTCTGATGATGAGCTCCAGAAGTTCTTTGCATAGACGTAGTCAATATAGTCAATATAATTCCTTTGTAATCAATCAGTTGAGGTCCATGTGTAGAGACACCATTTATGTTTTTTTAAAAAAATAAAAGATATTTACAATGAACACATCATTCATTACACAAAATTTGATCACTGGATCTCCAGTCTAAGTACTTGAGTTGTTGGCCTGCTAGTTGAATTGATTGACTATGCCACTGAAGGGCTACTGAATTTTTTTTTTTAAATTTTATACTGGTTTATTGACAATGTTCGAATACATTGTGTTTTACGTTGGATCTTCTCCATTTCCTAAGCTACTACCCTCCCTCCACCCTATAAACTGTGCAACCACATGATTATCGCCTCTCCCCCATCCTCAGCCCTGTGCTTCCACAGCCCCCACCTTGGATCCTCATACCTGGTCTATATTAATGGTCTTATACAATATTTGGCCTTATGGAGCTGAGTTCACTTAACATAATGCTCTCCAGTTCCTCCCAAGTTAGCTACTAGTTTACAAAATCAACTGCATAGGACTACTAAATTCTTGAGTGAAATAATAGGAAAACCACATACATCTAGGGCATGGTTGTCAGTTGATCCCGGGACTGAGAAAAAGCAAGACAGGGACACCAAAAATGGAGAGAAAAAGAGAATTCTAAGCAAATGAAGCTAGGCCCTTTGACAATCTTATGCTTGTATCAGGAAGGAGGAATGTGTAAATAGAATCTAAGAATAAGTTACTGTTAGGTCTACCTTGGTGCCTGATTCCTGTGATCTGTCTCAGGAGGAATTCCAGCTTGTATTTGCGCCTCCCTCAATTCCTGGTTAAACATTTGGTTTAACATTTAGTTTAACATTCAGTTTAATATTTGGCTTCTCACATTTCCCCCTTTTCATTTTTATCATAATTATGTTGTCATCAAGGCGAGTATGGCTTCTCTTGTTTGATTAATTCTTGTTTGTATTTGTTCTTTCCATCCTTTATACATAAACAAAAAACCAAGAAACAAAATAAGATCACAGTAATACCTCTAAAAATCTTCATAAGATCAAAAGGATTCAGGTTAGATATTCCTTCAACTTACTCCTTGCAGAATATCCATGTTCTTTTTTCAAATTTTTTTTATTATTTATTGTTTATCAGATCTGACTAGTACAGGAGGAGATTGCGCCTCCTTCTCCAGCAAAGCATCTGGTGGATTAAAACTGCACACCTCTGAGATTGCAGTTCAGCTTCTTGCCATTAAGCCACCAGAGTTCCCTGGAATATCCATGTTCTTAAAATAATGTAATTACTTGTCATAAGTAGAATGGATCTGAGCTTGTAATTTCAGTATATAATCTGTAAGATTATCATGATTCATAGTATGTTTCTTAGCTTTATCTCAATTCCATTGAGTATCATTCCCTTTACTAAAGTAATGCAAAACTGTAGTATTCCAATCACATCTTAATTTTGTCTTTGAGAAGACCATAACTTTTCAGAATCTTGATGCCATGTTTTCACTTAAACTAAGGTGTAAATACTTAAATGCAAAGCCACACCAGCTAAAGCAGCTGTGGCAGTAATGGCAATAATTCCCAAAACTGCTGTAACAATAATTCCAATGATTCTTTTCCTTCTTTTTATGTTTTAAAATCATACTTTCAGGGAATGATTGCCATTCTCTCCCTAATTTTACTGGCAACCATAATCCAACTCGGGATCTTAATATGTAAATAGTTTCATTGTTGTTGTTGTTATGTGCCGTCGAGTCGCCTGCGACTCATAGCGACCCTGTGTACAACAGCCCTAAACTCCGCTCTGTCCTGTGCCAATCGCACTGTCTCCGACACTCCCATCCCAATTATCCCAGTCACTGAATCAATCCACCTCATAGAGGGCCTTCCCCTCCTGCGCCGTCCCTCCACCCTCCCAAGCATGATGTCCCTCTCTAAGGACTGGTCTCTCCTCACAACATGGCCAAAGTATGTTAGATGGAGCCTTAGAATCCTTGCCTCCAAGGAGCCACCCGGTTTAACCCTTTCCAGGACAAATCTGTTTGTTTTCCTAGCAGTCCATGGTATTCTCAATACTCTTTTCCAGCACCACAGCTCAAAGGCATCAATTCTTCTATCCTCCCTGGTCATTGTCCAACTCTCTGATGCATAACAAGTGATTGCAAAGACCATGGCCTGTATCAGACGCACCTTAGTCTCCAGAGAGACACCATTGCTCTTCAGTACTTTGGAGAGGTCCCTAACAGCAGACTTTCCCATGGCAATGCACCTTTTAATTTCCGGGTTGCTGGTGCCAAGACTGTTGACTATGGAGCCAAGCAAACTAAAGCTGTGTACAATCTCAATCTCTTTACCATCCATCCTGATGCTGCCAATTGTTCCAGTGGTGAGAATCTTTGTCTTCTTGACATTGAGCCTCAATCCATATTGTAGGCTGCAGTCCTTGACACTCTGCAGCAGGCGCCTCAGGTCCTCTTCAGTTTCAGCAAGCAGGGTTGTGTCATCCGCATAACGCAATCTTGACCCCACATTTCTCCTCATAGAGCCCAGCCTCCCGGATAATCTGTTCAGCATATAGGTTGAAAAGGTATGGAGATAGGATGCTTTCATTAGATGGCAAAATAATAGAAGAATTTAAACAATATATAAAGAACAATTAGAACAATATAATGTCAAATTTATAGAATCTCATCTAGTTGGACCTTTCAAAAATATATAATATAATGAAACACAGACTTGAATTTAATTGGTTTTATTAAATTTAAGGCTAGTAGAGCAATGGTGTCACTTTGGAGACTAAGGTACGTCTAATACAGGCTATGGTCTTTGCAATCACTTGTTATGCATCAGAGAGTTGGATAATCACTAGGGAGGACAGAAGGAGAATTGATGCCTTTGAGCTGTGGTGCTGGAGAATATACCATGGACTGCCAAGAAAACAAACAGATTCATCCTGGAGAGGGTTAAACCAGGTTGCTCCTTGGAGGCAAGGATTCTGGGGCTTCGTCTGACATACTTTGGACATGTTGTAAGGAGGGACTGATCCTTGGAGAGGGACATCATGCTAGGGAGGGTGGAGGGACAGTGCAAGAGGGGAAGACCCTCTATGAGGTGGATTGATTCAGCGACTGGGGTAATCGGGATGGGTGTGTCAGAGGCAGTGCGACTGGCACAGGATAGAGCAGGGTTTAGGGCTATTGTACATAGGGTCACTATGAGTTGCAAGCAACTCGATGGCACATAACAACAACAAGCATTGTTAACATGATTGAGTAATTTTGAATCTATATAGAAATGATTCAATGCAGTTCCTATTTTCCATAAATGTTTTTGGTAAGAAAAGTATTGTCAACGTGTATACAGTCCCACCATTCTTCCTCCCTGCCATGATATGATTAGTTATGAGTAGTTATAAATCCGTTGCGTTCCTTGCACCGCCTTAAATTCTTAGTTGCTCTATGCTGTAGAGCTGAACCAACAGGGCTCCAATCAGTAACGCTTCCATAGAAAGTACTAATTAAAACTTGTCCTTGCTCTCCTCAATAACATTGTTTCCAATATATCCTCCAATAAAAGATAAAGAAGTTAACTGACAGGGAGGAACATCAAGATAACCTAAAGTTATGTTACTGATGTTTCCACAAAAACCATACTCTTGTAACATATAATAGAGATGTAATAATACCCACAACTTTATAAAGCCATGCCCGAGCTGCTTTCAAACAATGCATATGGGGAAAATATCAGTGCCTACACTATAATTAGAAATAGTTATTCCTTCCTTAGGTTTAAGGGGCTCCCAGTTATCATGGGGACCTGGAAGCCTCTGACTGTCATTATTATTAATAGATACAGAAGAATCAAACCAATGAACTATTTTTAATAAGGGAGGATTAGGAATATATGCCCAATAGCTGGTGTTATCTGCCATTCTTACCTGATTCAATACAGCAAGCATAGCTAAAAACAAATGTTCAGCAGATAGAGGTTTCCCTGGGTTTTTTATGATACTTTTTTCCTTTCAGTGTTAATTTCTTTATGACCCATGTAGGTGTCCCAACCTTTTCAGTCTCTGGTAATGGTCCCCGTGTTTGACAATGCTCCAGTGTCATCATGCTCATCAATTCTGTAACTCCGTCCTCGTTGAAGTGTCAACTCATCTTGGCACCCACTGCATTTCTGAGCCTGTAGAGAGAAAAGCAAATCCTCCACCCCATCTAATAACAAATCCCTTTTAACATTCATTAGTTAGAGGTTCCCTAAAATATATAGGCTGATTCAATTCCTTGTTGTTGATTGCCTTCGAGTTGAGCACAACTCATAGTGACCCTATGAACAAAAGGCCTGAAGCCCCTCTACAACTGAACATTTATCAAAGTTCATAGAGTTTCTGAAGGCATGTTGTTTAGGAAGTGGATGCCGATTGTAATATCCAATGTTTTTCAGCTGGAGTTTCTACTTTTTCATTAGTGTTTAAAAAACTTAAAGTAAATAAAGCTTTTTTGTAAAATAGTTCAAGGAGATGATATTCATGCCATGCTATCTCCCCTCTTTTGTTTTTTCAACATAGTTTGTAAAGTCAAACCAGCCCTTTCTATTATAACTTGTGTCAAGGACTTTCGTTCATAGGGTTGCTATGAGTTGCCTACAACTTGATGGCACTTAACAACAACAACAACAACAACAACAACAATAACAACATTGTAACTTGACCTTGTGGGTTATAAGGAATACCAGTAATAAGTTTAATGTTCCATTTTAAAAAAAATTCTTGTGTTTTCTTAGAGTTATAAGCAGGAGCATTGTTAGTTTTAAAACTTGATGGAAGACGCATCACATTAAAAGTTTCAATTAATAGGGGAGCTCTGGTGGCCTTGTGTAAGGAGCTACAACTACA
>NW_006399818.1:6217526-6225028 GCF_000299155.1 Elephantulus edwardii
TTATGCATCAGAGAGCTAGACAATAACCAAGGAGGATAGAAGGAGAATTGATGCCTTTGAGTTGTGGTGCTGGAGAAGAGTATTGAGAGTACCAATTGAGAGGACTGCTAGGAAAACAAACAGATTCATCCTGGAAAGGGTTAAACTGGGTGGCTCCTTGGAGGCAAGGATTCTGAGGCTCCATCAACATACTTTGGACATGTTGTAATGAGAGACCGATCCTTGGAGAAGGACATCATGCTTGGGAGGGTGGAGGGACAGTGCAGGAGGGGAAGGCCCTCTATGAGGAGCATTGATTCAGTGACTGGTTTAATCGGGATTGGATTCTCAGAAACAGTGCCATTGGCACAGGACAGAGCAGAGTTTAAGGTTGTTGTACATAGGATCGCTGAGTCGCAAGCAACTCGATGACACATAACAACAACAACAACATTTTGTCTATCACCTCTCAGATTGACTCTTTTTTCATAAGGTGCTACATAAATGGGACCACACTGAGGACATCTTTGTATAATCTCTCAAGCTTGTTGCCATGTAATTCCAAATTTTTTCATCGTTCCATTAATATTTAAATGAATATGGAGATGAAAATCTTCACTAATCTTAACATTTCTTACTAATAATTGATCTATTTTATAATTTACAATATAAATTGTGACATTGGTCCTGGAAGGCCAGATTGAGCTCAAATATGAGTGAAAAAAAATATATATGTGAGGTTCTGCTTGATTAATTAAACTTGTAACAGTAAATAACATACTAATAGTAGTATCTTGAGAAGGAATATATAGTATTTCTATATTTCTTACAGTAAACTCAGCATATTGTGAATCAGTAACTATATCCAAAGGAAAATTTTTATCTTTGTAAAATAATAGTAGCATATAATTCAGCCTGTTGAATAGAAGTCAAATTAGTTTTAATTACTTTATTATCTTTACCATTAGTATAACCTGTATAACCCATCTTATTTGCATCTGTATAATAAGTATCTGCTTGCAAAGGTGAAGTTTTTACTCTTATTTTTTTCCCTAACACTTCTAGGTCACCTTATATATGAAGTTGAGAAACTGATTGTGTGTTTGTCTTTGGCATTCTGGACTACCAAAGGTTAAACAGACCGCCAGCTTTATGACTGGCAAACAGTCTATTTAAAAAAATTTTTTTTACTAATTTACTAATTTTACTAATTTCTTTAAAAAATTTTCAGCTGCAGCTTCTAGTTTATTTATCTTTATAACTTATATTTTGCTTTCTTCGTCTTCTAAATTAAGAGTTTTCCTTTATAGTAACTTCACTCTTATTTTACTTTTCTTATTGTACTGAAATTGTCAGATTGTATAAAGCTCAAACTATTATTAAACTTAAGACAAAAAGCAAAAAAAACAACATCATCAAACTTAAAAAACAAAACAACACCAACACAGGCTTCTGCTTTTAGTGTTAGGACCTTTTTTTTTGCTGTTGGTGGTTTTTTTTTAAAAAAAACATGTTTTAAACTGTAAATCATTTCTGGGTCAACACAAGCCAAATAAGAGAAAATAATTCAGGATTGCGTCTTCTTAAGGCTCTTTTTAAAGCTAACAAAGCCTGTTTCTTGCCTTCAGCTTTAATATTTTTTTAATGTAATATCTCTTCATATTTATATAGTGACTCAGCCATCTCTATTTGCAAATGTTTTATATTATAAGTGCAATCATGCACAGATATTGTTACTATCCTGATTAAAGCCCATACTGGCCAAAAATTAATAGGAATCTCTTTTCCTTTTTGATGTTGTTGATGTTATGTGCCATCGAGTCATTTGTGACTCATAGCAACCCTATGTACAAGAGCACTAAACATCGTTTTACCCTGTGCCAACCTTGCTGTCTCAAACACACTCATTCTCACCACTCCACTCACAGAATAGATTCATCTCATCAAGGGTCTTCCTCTCCTGCGCCGTCCCTCCACTCTCCCAAACATGATGTCCCTCTCCAAGGACCAGTCCCTCCTTGCAACATGCCCAAAGTATGTCAGACGAAGCTTCAGATTCCTTGACTCCAAGGAGCATTCTGGCTTCACCTTCTCAAGGAAAAACCTGTTTGTTTTTGTTCTCCTAGCAGACCATGGTATATTCAGCACTCTTCTCCAGCACCACAGCTCAAAGGCATCAATTCTCTTTCTATCATCCCTATTCACTGTCCAACTCTCCGATACATAGCACATAATGGCGAAGACTACAGCGTGGGTCAGATGCACCTTAGTCTCCAGCCTGACATTGTTGCTCTTCAGTACGCTTAGAGGTCCCTCATAGCTGACTTTACCAATGCAATTTGTTTTCGGATTTCCTGGCTGCTGTTACCAAGTGTGTTGACTGTGGAACCAAGTAAACTAAAACTGTTAACTATCTCAATCTCTTCACCCTCCGTACTGATGCTATCAATTGGTCCAGTGGTGAGAATCTTTGTTTTCTTGATGTTGAGCTTCAATCCATATTGAAGACGGCAGTCCTTGGCCTTCTTTCTGCAGTAAGCGCTTCAGGTCCTCCTCAGTTTCAGCAAGCAGGGTTGTGTCATCTGCATAACGCAGGTTGTTGATGATTTTTCCACCAGTCCTGATGCCACATTCCTCCTTGTACTGCCCAGCATCTGGGATGATCTGTTCTGCATACAGATTGAAAAGGTATGGAGACAAAATACATCCCTGATGTAACCCCTTCTTGATTTTGAACCATGTAGTGTCTCCTTACTCTGTTCTGACAACTGCCTCTTGGTCCAAGTATAGGTTCCACGTTAGCACAATCAAATGTTCTGGGATTCCCATTCTTCTCAGAGTCAGCCATAGCTTGTGATCCACACAGTCAAAAGCCTTTGTATAGTCAATGAAGCACAGATAGACATTCTTCTGGTATTCTCTGATTTCTGCCAAGATCCCTCTAACATTAGTTATAATATACCTAGTAAGGTGCGCCTGATACAGGCCATGGTTTTTGCAATCACTTGTTATGCATCAGAGAGTTGGACAATGACTAGGGAGGACAGAAGGAGAATTGACACCTTTGAGCTGTGGCGCTGGAGAAGAGTATTGAATGTACCATGGATTGCCAAGAAAACAGATTCATCCTAGAGAGGGTTAAACCAGGCTGCTCCTTGGAGGCAAGGATTCTGAGGCTTCGCTTGACATACTTTGGACATGTTGTAAGGAGAGACAGGTCTTTGGAGAGGGACATCATGCTGGGCAGAGTGGAGGGACAGCGCAGGAGGGGAAGACCCTCTATGAGGAGCATTGATTCAGTGACTGGGGTAATCGGGATGGGTGTGTCAGAGGCAATGAGATTAGCACAGGATAGAGCAGGGTTTAGGGCTGTTGTACATAGGGTCGCTATGAGTCGCAAATGACTTGATGGCAAATAACAACAACAACAACAACCACGACCCCTTCTAAATATTGCCTGCACATTTGGCAGTTCTCTGTTGACATATTGTTCTAAACATTTTTTTGGTAATTTTCAGCAGAATCTTGCTTGCATGTGACATTAATATTATTATTCAATAATTTCCACACTCTGTTGGGTCACCTTTCTTTGGAATGGGAGTGTTGATGTACTCTTCATATATCTCTTATAACATGCCAATTTTTAAAATTTGACTGAGCTCTTTCTACTGATTTAAACTAGTAAAAATGTATCTGTACATACTGAAACAACTGCAAAAAAGGATTTTTCTCTTACTTTTACCCCAGATCTCCTAAGTTATTCTTTTTTTGTTTGTTTATGTTTTTGTTTTTTTTTTCCTAAGTTATTCTTTAAGTAATGTAATATACTGAGCTTCAGCTGTTCCCCATGGCTCTTTTTTCACTTTTGCTTTTGGGAGTTTTAAGCAATACATTAAACTTCAGAGAGTGAGAATTCTCATGAAACCTTTTCTACTTCTACCCTAAAATTTCTACCAAAATTCCGGGTTTGAGGATTTCTTCATGACCCTGCCTTTAATTTTCCTGAAAGTTTCACTTACTCCGAGTGAATTCCCTTTTGGTTTCTTGGTGTCTGAAAGAGAGAGAGAGAAACTACTGCCTCTTTGTGTCCCTGTTTGGGTGCCAAAATGTTGTTGACCCAGGACTGAGAAAAAGTGAGACAGGGACACCAAGAATGGAGAGAAAGAACAGAGCCTAAGGCAGGGGATAAACAGCTCAAAGACTGAAGCCCTGAACCAAGCTTCCCTGTAATTATTGATAATCACCAGGAAGCAAGTCACAAAGAGAATTCTGTGCAAATGAAGCTAGGCTCTTTTCTATTGACAACCTTATACTTGTCTGAGGAAGGAGGAATTTGTAAATAGAATCTAAGAACTGGTAAGTTGCCGCTAAGTCTGCCTTGGCACCTGATTCCTGTGATCTTTCTCAGGAGGAATTCCAGCTTCTATTTACACCTCCCTCAATTCCTGGTTAAGAGTTTGGTTTAACATTTAGTTTAACATTCAGTTTAATATTTGGCTTCCCACACATGGTCGCTTATAACTCAGGATAACATATTACAAAATAAAATTTCAAAGGATTTTCTAGCCATAATTGTCATGTGACATCAAGTCAGAACCAACTCATTGTTGAACCTCCAGCAGATTTACAAAGGCTTTAAGTTGCAGGAGAGGAAACTACTACTCATTTTTCTCCCAAGAGCAACATCTTCCTTACTAGGCCAATGGAAGCAAATCACCACTGGGTGGGTTCTACCTGCTAACCTTTGTTTAGTAGCTGATCACAAACCTTTTGTGCCATAAAGGCATCTTTTAAAATGCCACAAGATTTTCTTTTTCAATTTATAGATCAGAAAATGAGGTGCCTTAGATAATCTGTGTCAAGTCTAGAGTTTTGTAAGCCACAATAAAGTAGAGGGGGACCAGTAGTCCTGGAAATGTCCATCATTGCCTGTTTGTACTAAGGGAATGGAGCTGCCTGAATGCTGTACAGAAAGCCCGTACGTTACTTTCTACCCTCTGTCTACTCTGCTACTATCAACAGATTCCTCCAAGGTTAGCTAGATTCCTGATCCAACTGCAGCCTGTCCGTAATGAGGTAACCTGTAACAACATTGTTGAAAAGATCTGAAATGATTTGATTTCTCTCAGAAATTTGGTACTGGGAACTTAAGAGACCTAGCAGTTGAAAACCTGACGTAAAAGTGTAGGTCACAATGTGGAGAGTAACTGAGGAATCATCAACATGGCCTTGGACACCTGATTTCATAAGAAAATGAAACTTGTGTTGACAAGGAGGGAGTATGTTGGCAGAGATTCACAGAAGCCGAAGCAGACACACTCTAACCCTGTGGCTCCCGAGGGAGAAAATGACCTCTTCTTACAGACTTCCCATTCGGATCCCATAAGAACTTGTTAAACTGCAAGCTTTCAGATATTTGCATGAACTTTTTAATGAGTTCAGATTATGACTGGATTACTGTATCTCGCAATCAGAATCTTAACCAAACTATCCTGTCCCACATCAGTTATTTTGCTCTGAAGCACCTACTTTGGTGATTTGCTCCTATTAAGTGATTTATAAATGTTTCTTGATGAATGAAATGCTAAGTATAAACTTAACAGTCCAGAAGCAGAACTTGCCTAGAGTAGAATTCTATTGATTGTGAACATAAATCGCAGCGTTTGACTGGAACAGAGAAGGGCAGAGTCAGAACCGTGCTTAAAATCAGAGTTCTTGGATACGAAAACCTCATTGCCATCCAGTGAGAACTAACTCATAATTGATTCTCCATTGAGTTTTTGTTGGCTGTAAATAAAACAAATTTGCCCATTTTTCTCCTGAGGAGCCACAAGTGAACCTAAACTTTATAAATTTATTAGTTTTTTTTTTTAATGCAAGACATATCAGAGGTGAAGAAGCTATTTTATCAACAAGCTATATCCCATATCCTTATAACAGAAGGAGAGGCAAAGGAGTGAATTTTAAAAATAAAAAATGCAAATATATTTCCTGGTTAATAGTTTGGAGAAAGTCAACTAATTTGGTGTTGTAGTTAACTTTTCTAGGGCAGAATGGCCAAGGTTTGGGGAGAACCATTCTGGAATTCAGAAATACTTTTTGAATATTTTTTGGGGTAGCCAGCTTCATACACTTCTGGATACCCTTCATGCTAAGGATTTTAAACAGACTAAAGCAGGCTTTTTCTTTTTTTAATATCAATTGCACATATTTAAGGTTATAATTTGATGAGTTTTGACATGTATGTCATCACACAACAAACATTCCCTTTAGCCAGATTCACTGTGGACCAGGCAATCTGCTTTCTGTCACCATAATTTACATTTTCTAGAACTTTAGAAAAGGGAATTTGTTCCTGTGGTTTTGTTTATTCCTGTTCCACTAAAACACTGAAAAATCCCAACTTGATTATGACTCCCAGTGATCTTCCATTAAGTTTCCAAGGCTGTATCTTCCATGGAGTAGCTGGACTCAGATCTGCTGATCTGGTTAGCAAAACAACATGTAACATGCTATGTTACTACAGCTAGTGGTTACAGTTGTGTCCTATAGAGTTAGAACCGAACCGTAGCTGACCCTCCCATGAATTTTCATAGGCAGTTAATTACACAAGAGGAGACTGCCCATCGTTCTCCCTCTAGAGCAGCTGGTGGCCTTGAACCATGTGCCTTTGGGATTGCAGTGCAGCTTCTTACCACTAGGCTACCAGAGCGCCCTTACTATACTACTGTTGTTGTTGTTGACTGCTGTTGTCGAGTCGATGACAACTTATAGCAACTCTATGAACAAGAGACCTGAAGTCTTTCTATAACTATCGTTGTTTCTCTTCAAAGTTTCCATAGGCATGTGGATTAGGAAGTAGATAACACTTCTGCTTCCAAACCTGTCTTAAACTGAGAGTTCCACCAAGCACTGTCCACCATGGACAACCGTTATTGCATTTAATACCCAAAAGGCACAAGGCTCAGTACCATAGCAATCCCAGGTTAGGTCAGTATGGCAAACTGACAGAAGAGTGCTGTATAACTTAGAAGTATGTTCCTCCCATCAACAAATGAATGGATAGAGAAGCTATGGTATATTCACACAATGGAATACTATGCTGCATTGAAAAACAAGGGACTCATGCAATATTATTCAAGATGGGTGAGCCTGGAGGACATTATGCTGAGTGAAATATCTCAGTCACAAAAGGACAAATATTGCATGGTGCCACTGCTGTAAAATGGGATATCAGGGTTCTGATAAGACTGAGAAAAACTGGATAAATTGTGTATACTGCACTGAAACAGATGAGGGAGAGAATAATTTAAAAGTGATGTATGATAGGGTATTATGGTTATCACAAGAGTCCACAATTAAGGTTGCATAGTGGAATGTATTTGGGGTGGTGGAAGGGGTGAGGGGGGATTGTGTACCAGGGATATAGTGTTTATTTTACTTTTCAAAAAGAGAAGTGAACTGGGGTGGGGAGGAGGGCTGGGCGGGGAGAGAAGTGCGGCAATGAATGAATGGAAATCCAA
>NW_006399818.1:6225128-6242554 GCF_000299155.1 Elephantulus edwardii
AACACTAGGCCCGAGGACAGAGACTTCCATCTAAGGGCCTTCAGCTGCTTCCACAATCTCCAATGAAAATTAAAAACTTAGGCACTCCATGAGGTCCTTCATTCCACACTCATTCACAACCAAACATTCCCATTGGCTCTTCCCAAGGCAGAGGAGCTCATTTATTTTTTTTTAATTTTTTTAGGAGCTCATTTAAGAGTCTTCAGCTGCTTCTGCAATCTAAATCTTTGCCCAAAGAGCTTGCTTGTCTTTCTCTCTCTGCCTGGTGGTGAATCTGAACTGCCAAGTATGGCACCAGGCTTCTCATTTATTTACTATAAATAGGACAAAGATAGAGAAATCATTAGGGAATGAGAGAAACCATCAGCCTTGTGACAAAGGTATTCTGCTGAATCATGGCCATGGCTTTCATTTATGATTTTTCACTCACTCATTAGAGAGATAGGACACATCCCTGGCGTACACCCTTCCCAATTTTGAACCAGACAGTGTTTCCTTATTCTGTTCTTACTTCTGCCTCCTGGTCCAAGTACAGGTTTCGCATTAGTACGATCAAGTTCTAGGATTCCCATTCTTCTCAGAGTCAGCCACAGTTTGTTGTAATCCACACAGTCAAACGCCTTTGCATAATCAATAAACATAGATAGACATTCCTTTGGTACTCTCTGCTTTCAGCCAAGATCCACCCCATCTCCATACCTTTTCAATCTACATGCAGAACAGATTATCCGGGAGGCTGGGCTCTAGGAGGAGAAATATGGCATCAGGATTGGAAGAAGACTCATGAACAATCTGCATTATGCAGATGACACAACTCTGCTTGCTGAAACTGAGAAGGACCTGAAGCACTTGCTGCAGAAGATCAAGGACTGCAACCTCCAATATGAATTGAGGTTCAATATCAAGAAGACAAAGATTCTCACCACTAGGCCGATTGGCAGCATCATGATAGATGGTGAAGAGACTGAGATTGTTCACAGCTTTAGTTTGCTTGGCTCCACAGTGAACACTCTTGGCACCAGCAGCCAGGAAATTAAAAGACACATTGTAATAGGAAAGTCTGCTGTTAGGGACCTCTCTAAAGTACTGAAGAGCAACGATGTCAGTCTGGAGACCAAGGTGTGCCTGATACAGGCCATGGCCTTGCAATCACTTGCTATGCATCAAAGAGCTGGCCAATGAGTAGGGATGATAGAAGGAGAATTGATGCCTTTGAGCTGTGGTGTTGGATAAGAGTAATGAATATACCATGGACTGCTAAGAGAATGAACAGGTTTTTCCTGGAAAGGGTGTAAACCAGGCTGTTCCTTGAAGGCAAGGATTCTAAAGCTTTGTCTTACATACTTTGAACCTGTTGCAAGGAGGGACCAGTCTGTGGAGAGGGATGTCATGCTTGGGAGGATGGAGGGACAGCACAGGAGAGGAAGACCCTCAATGAGATGAATTGATTCAGTGACTGGGGAAATGGGGGTAGGTGTGTCAGAGACAATAAGATTGACACAAGATAGAACAGGGTTTAGGGCTGTTGTACATAAGGTCGCTATAAGTCACAGGCGACTTGACGGCACATAACAACAACAACAACAACACTCACTCATTGCCATGAAGTCAGAATCAGCTCATAGTTGACCCTATAGAGTATCTCTAAAAGCTTTAAACTGCACAGGAGGAGTTAGCCCATCTTTCCCCCACGGAGCAGCTAGTGGGTTCAAACTTCCTGCTTTGGGGTTAGCAGACAACTCCTTACTCATTTATCACCAGATCAGCAGCAGTCGAAACCCATCACCATTGCAAGTGAGACTACCAAACTCACTGCTGTCTGGTTGGTTCTATCTTAAAGCAACCTGCCATTGGGTTTCTGAGGCTATAAATCTTTATGGGAGGAGAATGCCCATTTTTCTCCCTCAGAGCACCTGACTGACTCAAATGACTCCGTAAGCAGTGCGTAACTAGTTGGTTCCTTATGGTGGGGCTACAGATGGGGGGCGGGGAAGGAGAAAGACCATGACTGGGATGCTGTTGCTCTCTATCACTAAGACACTAGTGCTCCCTGTGATTGGGATACATAAACAGATTAAAAGAGTTTACGGGGTTGGCAAGCAAGAAAGATGGGTTTCAGAATCTTTCCTATCTAGATTTCCCAGTACCAAACGGGCAGATTCCACCTTCCCCACTTTTTTTTTAAATTTTACTGTTTTTTGTGTGTGCATCATCAAATTGGATCTGACCGGTACAGGAGGAGATTGCCCCTCCTTCTCCAGCAGAGCCTCTGGTGGATTAGAACCATGTACCTCTGGGATTACATTGCCTTCTCCACTTATGTGCGTGTGAGAGAGAGTTGTTTAGGGAGATGGGTATGTTTTCACTACATAAAATCCACGTCTTTATCAGCATAATTACATTAGAAAATCAACTGCTCAACCCATTTTAAGAAGTTCCATTTTATTTTATAAAATAGAATCAAACACAAAATATTTAAAATTTCATTAGTTCTGACTTTCCAGTCTTTTTGTAACAAAAGTCCCATTTAAAAAGTTACTTCAGTCTAATATGGAAAATTTCAAACTAGTCCATATCTGAAAGATGTGTTATTTCATCTTTCATATCTTTTATCTCAGCTCGGACTATTGTCAAATTAGATATTTTCTCATTTAAGAAAGCAATTTCTTTCTCTCTTTGTTGTAAGTCGGTAACCAACCGCCCAACACGTAATGTTAAATCATTTACCAATGGTTCCAAACGGGAAAAGTCCTTTTTCAAGTTATACACCTTTGGTTTCAGATCATTTGCAAAATTCACTGTCTTCAGAACCTTAGCTCTGTCACTTTCTAAGCTTAGAAATCTCTCCATGTGCTTGTTGAAATCATCCGATAGCTCAGACAGTGTCTTCTTAACAGAATGAATTCTCTGTGAGTTTTCAGATGCAGTTCTCCGGAGCGCTGCTGTTCGGTCAATGCTACTTGACAGAAGATCACCTATGTTTTTTACTGTATTCTTTTCTGCTTTTTCTATTTTGCCTTCCAGTCCTTGCACAGAATCTGTCAATGATGTTACCTCAGTGACTAAACCAGACATGCGTCGTATATCTGTTTTGATACTTGTAATCTTGAGGGCAACATCTTTTGCCACAGAAGTTGTAGTTTGCTCTATTTTTGTAATTTCTTGAGAAAGAGCTGTCACATTGTTGTTCAATTGACCCTGTTTTTCAGTTATCCGGTTGGACCAACTTTTCACCTCAAATATTTCTTCCTTGAGATGCTTTAGATGAACAGTTACTTGAAAAGACTTCAGTTGTTCCATGAGGGCCTCAAACTTCTGGCACTGTAAGAAAATACAATATTGCATTAAATGAAAAGTTTAACATTGAAAATTCAACTTAAGTTTTGTTATGTGTTTAGTTGTGACTGCTTTTTTGAAAGCCTAGGATAAAGGATAGCTTAGAAATAAGAGCCTTTAGAATCATTTACTGATACTGATTTGCTGTCGAGTTGAGTACGACTCATTGCAACCCTTTGAACTACCAATTTGAACCCTGTTATCCTTATCATCTCTGACAGGCTTGAACCCTTTGCTGCAGTCTCTGGGTCAATCCATCTTGTTTAATATCTTCTCTTTTTTAACCACTAGGTTTTTTAAATTGAAATTTTAATGACAGTTTACAGAAAACTTGGATATCCATTCATTCATTGTTGCATATTTTCTTCTCTGCCAACCCCGCCCCAGTTCACTTTTCTCTTTGAAAAAAAAATTCTTTCATTGTTTTCCAATTCCCCACCCAACCCCAGTCTACTTTACTATGCAGCTCTTATTCTGGAATGTTGTCATACAAATAATACATAATCATATATTCCTTTTTTGCAGTTCTCTCCCTTTTCTGTTTCAATGCAGTGTACTAAATTTATTCCCTCTTTTCTTAGTTTCCCCCCAACCCTGATGTCAGTCCTGTTTTACAAGAGTGGCATTATGCAGTATTTGTCCTTTTGTGACTGAGATATTTCACTCAGCATAATGTCCTCCAGGGTCACCCATTTTGTATATTTCATGAGTTCTTTGTTTTTCAGTGCTGTATAGTATTCCATTGTGTGACTATGCCACAGTTCTCTATCCATTCATTTGTTTATGGGCACTTGTGTTGTTTCCATCCCTTTGCTATTGTGAACAACACTGCAATAAACATGGTTGTGCACTGAATATCTTCTCTTTTGCTGACCCTCCACCTTCCCAAGCATGATTTACCTTTCCAAGGAATAGTCTTTCCTAGTAACATGTCCAAAGTATATGAAATGAAGCTTTGTCATCTTTAGGCCTCCAAGAGGCATTTGGGCTGCACAAGACATATTTATTCTTTAGGCAGTCTATGGGATAGTCAGAGAACATTATGACAATTTTGTAAAATGTGTTTGGAAATTACCTTTTTCTGCTATTATTTTTGCACCAGCAGTCTTCTGTACAGTAGCTAAGTGTGAAATCGTGATACATTTTTATAGCTGCTGGAGAGGAGAGGCTGATGTCTCTACACAGACATTGGTAAATTTGCTGAGGCAACACAACTTTTGAAATACTAGCTTGCACAGCGTTTTAAGCAGCACTGCATGAAGGGACCAATTTTTTAGGAGTAACAATACATGTGCTTTACTGTCTTACTAGTTTTAGGAATCTAATTTTAACTATGCATGGAACTGTCTACTTTAATTCAATTAATTCTCAGTGTCTAGTATGTTTCTACAGCCTCTGTAAATCTGCTGGGGTGTCTGCTATGATTCAGTTTCAACTAGACAGCACATGACACCAACAACAGTTCTAAGTTCCTAGTGTGTTTCCAGGTATGGAAAAAATGAGGGCTATAAGGGTGAGTATAACTTGGATGTCTGTCCAGTGCTGTTAAATAGAGTTGTTGTTGTTGTATACCATAGAGTCAGAACCAATCCTTAGCTGACTCTCCAGCGGGTTTTCAGAGGCAGTTAATCACACAGGAGGAGACTTCCCATCCTTCTCCTATGGAACATCTTGTGACCTCAACTGCATGACTGCGAGATTGCAGTGCTGCTTCTTGCCACTAGGCCACCAGAACTCCCTTTCATAGAGTACATAGGGACATTTAAAATACTAAAACCTGACTCATCTGGTCCCCACGGGATCCTTTTCATTTCCTTCACCTGCTCCCCCCACCAACCAAATTGTGCAGCCCTGCAACTGCATCCCTGAAATTTTCATGTTTGCCCATCCTCACCCTTCTGCTCCCAAGCCTCACTTCCGTGTATCTCCAACGTGTTTTTCCCAATAAAATAAAAAGAAAAAAAATTACTAAAACCAAGGCACAAATACCTTTTAATTAAAATCTAAGTACATTGGTGGTTCTCAGCTTTCACTCTGGATGCCAAAACAACAAACAAAATTATGTCTTGGAGATGATGTAGCTAGAGTACTCTTTATAGGCAAGGACGATGAGGCTTCATCTGACATACTTTGGGCATGTTGCTAGGAGGAAGGGGACATGATGCTAGGAAGGGTGGAGGGTTGGCAAAGGAGAGGAAGACCCTTAATCAAGTGGATTGACACAGTGATTGCTACAATCGACACTAATGTGTTAGGAAGTGTGAGGATAGTGCAAGATAGGATAGGGTTCAGACTTGTTCATAGGATCATTATGGGGTTGCACTCAACTAAATGGCATCTAACAACAATGTTCCCTTGCTCTGTTCACACAGAAACCTCTTGGATGATCCACACATTTTACTGTGTGGATCCCAACAAATTGTGACTAACCTTGAGAAGAATGAGAATCCCAGAACACTCATGTGAAACCTACAGTTGGATCCGGAGGCAGCTGTCAGAACAGAGTAAGGAAACACGGCTTGGTTCAAAATCAGGAAAGGAGTGTGCTAGGGATGCATCCTGTCTCCATACCTTTTCAATCTATATGCAGAACAGATCATTCGGGAGGCTGGGCTTTATGAGGAGGAAAGCGGCATCAGAATTGGAGGAAGAAACATTAACAACTTGTGTTCTGCAGATGACACAGCCTTGCTAGTTGAAACTAAAGTAGACCTGAAGTGTTTGTTACAGAAGGTCAAAGACTGCAGTCTTCAATATGCATTAACATTCAACATCAAGAAGACAAAGATTCTCACCATTGGGTCAATTGACAGTACCATGATAGAGAAGATATTGAGATTGTTAACAATTTCAGCTTGCTTGTTAACAATTTCAGCTTGCTTGTGTCCAGTCCATAATCAACACTCTTGGCGCCAGCAGCCAGGAAATAAAAATATTAATTACATTGGGAAAATCTGCTAGGGACTTCTCCAGAATAATAAGGAACAATGAGGTCAGTCTAGAGACTAAGGTGTGCCTGATTCAGGCCATAGTCTTTGCAATTACTTGCTATGCATCTGAGAGCTCAACAATAACTAAGGATGACAGAAAAATGGATTCCTTTGCATTGTGATGCTGGAGAAGAAGGCTGAATACTCCATGGACTGCCAAGAGAATAAATAGGTTTATCCTAGAGAGAGTGAAGCCAAGCTGCTCCTTGGAGGAAAGGAATTTGAAGGCCTGTTTCACATATTTTGGGCATGCTGCCACAAGGGACCAGTCCTTGGAGAAGGACATCATGCTTGGAAGCATAGAGGGACAGTACAGGAGAGGAAGGCCCTGGATGAGATGGACTGATACAGTAACTGGGGTAATGGGGTGAGGTGTGTCAGAGTCAGTGAGACTGGCTCAGGATAGGGCAGGCTTCAGAGCTACTGTGCATTGGATTGCTATGAGTTTCAGGTGACTCAACAGCACGTAACAACAACAGCATGTCAGAAACAAGTTAATGAAGACATAAGATATAATGGAACCCACCATAAATTGGGGACCTATATAGTGATATTGCTAAAATGACCTTCTTGGCTTAATTTGGACAAATAAATTTATAAATATTCTGAGTCATCTTACTGTTACCAACATTTCAAGCTGTTATTACTTTTGGTGGTGGGATGTGTCTGTACAGCAATGTTGGGGATACTGAGAATTTTTTCTATTTTGAATAGTGAGGACTTTTAGATTTTTTTTTTCCCCATCAGTTAATAAAGTCCAGAGAGAAAGAGTAAATGAAAGTGCTGATTCAAGTAATAAAATGTGTTCAATCTGACTAAACCTGGTGCTGTTACCTTGACTATGATTCATGGCAACCCTGTGGGAAGCGTAAAAGTGCCCCCTAGGGCTTCTAATGCAGAAGCCGATGGCACATGGTGCTTCTATGGAATGAATGCAGGGGGTCGAGCTGCCAATCTATGGTCAGCAGCCAAGCATTTAATCACCAGTCACCAGGACTCCTCCAATCAGGGGAGTATTTCTCCTCAATGTCATATAAAGTTGGAACTTAAAGACAGAAATTAAAGACAGGCGAGAATATTTAGCTTCAAGGAGAAAATTAATTTACCTGTGTGAATTTTGTAGTCAACTATGAAGAAAAACAAATTAAAAACCTAAGGTGAACCACAGGAAATGACTGTCCAAGACAGATACATTCTGATTATTCTGGAGAAGATAATTTCAATTACAATGTGTACGTCAATTGTTTGATGTTTGCACATTTAATTTTCTCTTCTATTTTTAAGGACAATATTGTGTATTAAAGCAGTGGAATGTCTATAACTTTTTTATTACTAGCCAAAACCAGTTTGGTAACATTTACTAGATGTCTACTATGTATTAGAATGGTCAAGAATAGGCTCTACCTTCTGGGAGTTTGCTCAGGAATGTCAACAAATGAATTATTTAATACTCTGAAAAGAAAAAAAGGAATGAAATAATACACAGGCTGAAAAATATTTTTACAAAATAAAAGGTGAAGACTAATATACAGACAAGTTTTTAATAAAATATTATTTGGTATATATAATTATATATAATTTTACTGGATAAGTATAAATTACCTTCCTTAAACTGTGTATATCTGGCTTACTAAACTAGACTTTTAAGTTTATTTCAGTTAGCATAAAAATAGTATCACCTAATGTAAACTCCTGTGGTCGCCAGGTGGGTAAGGAGTTGTGTTGCCAATCCAAAGGCAGGCGGTTTGAATACACCAGCTGTTTGTTGGGAGGAAAGATGGGCAATTTCCTCCTATGCAATTATTGCCTCTGAAAACTCACTGGAGGGCAAGCTGTGAGTTGGTTCCTCTCTGTCAACGAGTGAGTGAGCCAATGCAAATAAAAATTTTACGTGAGACAGAAAGGAACAGATACATAGTTGCAGAAGAATGCAATGAACTACTGAAATGGGATAGCTGGGCAGTTAATTTTGAGTAAGAACTTTCTCTTCTCATGCTCCATATCTATTTAGTTTTAAAATATATTTTAGGAATTTTCTCAATAGGTTAATGCTGTATTAGTGGTGAGAGGGTAATGTATTCAGTAGTAGAGAAACTAGCTTGTGAAAATAAGAGTGTGATATGGAGTAGCCACAAACAGGAAGGAAATCAACTAATGATTGCAAAATCTGGTTTTATATTTAAAGTGAGAGTTTTGCAATAAAGTCTATTTGCTGAAATAAGACTTCTTAGGATAAAAGGAATAGATGACTTACTTTAATCTACTTCACTACTGTTGTTGTTATGTGCAGTCGAGTCGCCAACTACTAGGTTATCATTTACTAATGTATTTTTTTTCTTGTAAACTAAATATAACTGGCATTACATAATTAAGACACTTGAGAAAAGTTTATTTTTAGAAAGATCAAATTATTTTTTTAAGAGCTGCTGGTCAACTTTCTGTTCCATGTGATAGCTTATAAAAACAATGTACCGTTAATTTCTATTGATCTTTACTAGAACAGAATATGAAAAAAAAAGTGTAATAATAGTCTCAAGGTTGTATTGAATTATTTTTCCAAATTACTTAAGGATAGCTATGTTGTTTGCCTACAATGGACAGAGCAGTTGGACAGGCTTTGGGTAGTTTGAAAGATTCAATCAGAAACTTGACTATTTACCTGGTTCCTATCATTGATGCAAGGTATTAAGTTAGAGGTTGTCCTGCAATGTCAAATGTTGCATAGATTTATCAGCAACATAGTTCTAGGGAACACCACACATGTCCAACTTGCCTTCCAAAGATTTACTAAATGATCTCATAAGTTTGTGGAAAGACCTGGAAATATTATTGATGTCTAAAATGTAACTATTTTAATGTTAGAGGATGTTTGAATGATTATTTGATAACATTTCTTCATTACTAATTAAAAAACTAGCCCCAGTATAAAGTGCCAAGATCACATGGTTAGTGGTTAAGCCTAGAATAGAATATTCTCCACCTCTCCTTTCGCTCTCTTCTCCAACAAACATCTGATTACTTCTTATACTTAAGGTCTAAACAACTTTAGGGCACAGTTATACTTTTGGAAGGATTTAGTTTATGTTAATGGTAAAATGGTTATGGACACATTTGGTGAAATATATTTGAATTCTCTAGATGGTTCAACTGACAACATATTTCTGATGATTTCCCCTCCCTGGTTGAACAGCATCAGGCAGCATTATATAGTAGAAGTGAGGGCCTCTGAAGTTCCTCTGACCTAACACTGTCATAAGAAGAGTCCTAAAATTGCTGAGCCTTCATCCCCCCATTGGTAAAATTGGTCTACCAGCTGTAAGAAAGCTGATTTGAAAGTTAGCAATATTACAAGTACAATGCCTAGCACAATGACTGGCACATTGGTTGTTGCTGGGTGCTGTCAAGTCGCCTACGACTCATAGTAACCCTGTGTACAATGTCTCTGATCCCTGTTATATCCTGAGCCGACCTTATTGTCTCTGACATACCAACTCCATTACCCCAGTCACTGAATCAATCCATCTCATCAAAGGTCTTCTCCTCCTGTGCTGTCCCTGCACCCTCCCAAGCATGATGCCCCCCTCCAAGGACTGGTCCTTCCTTGCAACATGACTGAAGTATGTCAGACGAAGCTTCAGGATTCTTGCTTTCAAGGAGCAGCCTGGGTTCAACATCTTCAGAATGAATCTGTCTGTTCTCTTAGCAGTCATAGTATAGTCAATACTCTTCTCCAGCACAACAGCTCAAAGGTATCAATTCTCATGAAGCAATTTCTGTCATTATGGGGCTCTGGTGGTCTAGGTAATAGGGAGTTGTGCTGCCAACGGCAGATGGTTCAAATCTCTGAGTGGCTCCTCAGAAGAAAGGTGGGTAATCTTCTACCATGCAATTTCTAGTCTCTGAAAAACCACTGGAGGGCCAGGTAAGCGACAGCTCCAACTCAATGGCAAAGAGGCTTATTAAATTACTATTATTATGATAATTAGTATAAACTTTATGAATAAGATTATAGGCTTCAGTATAGATTCCATCTGGACATAAACAAAACTATTTACAACTAGTCAACGTTATGATAGATGGAGACAAGATTGAAGTTGTCAAAGATGCCATTTTACCTGGATCCACAAATAACACCAATGGTGGCAGCAGTGAGGAAATGAAAAGACAATATTGCATGGGGAAAGTTAGCTGACAAAGACCTCTTTAAAGTGCTGAAGAGCAAGGGTGTCAGCTCAAAGACTAAGGTATACCTGACCCAAGCCAGGTATTTTCAATTCATCAAGATTGTGAAAGTTGGACAATGACTAAGGAAGACCAAAGAGTAACTGATGCCTTTGAATTGTGAAGCTGGTGAGTCTGGAGTAGACTGTTTTGGAAGAAGTACAGCATAATGCTCCTTAGAAGTAAGGATGGTGAGACTTTATCTCACATATTGTGGAAATGCTAACAGCAGAAGACAGGCCCTGTTGTTGTTATGTGCTGTCAAGTTGCCTGTGACGCATAGTGACCTTATGTACAACAGCTCTGAAGCCTACCCTGTCCTGAGCCAGTCTCACTGACTCAGACACACTTACCCCACTGCCCTAGTTCCTGTATCAATCCATCTCATCCTGAGTCTTCCTCTCCTGTGCCGTCCCTCCACCCTTCTGAGCATGATGTCCTTCTTCAAGGATTGGTGCCTCCTGGCCACTGCACAAATTATGAGAGGTGGAGCTTCCAAATCCTAGCCTAAGTTCCTAGAGAAGGAAATCACGCTTGGGAAAGGAGAAAGTCAGCAAAAGAGAGGAAAACTCTCAAACTGATGGACTGACACAGTGAGTATGAGAATGGGATGAGAGAGTGTTTTGTTCTGTTGTATGTGGCATTGCCAACAGTGAAAACCTAACATGATGGTATCCTAAGAACAATGTAGTTAGATATACAACAGCCTCCAAGACTTTAGTTCTTTCCTCCTGTGCTGTGTAAAGCTGGCGTGGAACATTTTGATTCATAACAGTATTTACACAGCTTCACCGAAACAAATAGGTACTAAGTGAATTTGTAGAATTTTGTCAACTGTATAAACACAAAGTAAGTCTATAAATAAGTGAGGTTTTCTTTGTTATTGTTTTTTATTCTTTATTTGTTTTTCTTTTTGGGTTTTTAAAAAATTTTTATTTTATTAATTTTAATGAACAGTTAGAGAGATTTTGGATTTCCATTCGTTTATTGTTGCACTTTTCTCCCTGCCCAGCCCTCCTCCCCCAGTTCGTTCCTCTCTTTGAAAAGTAAAATTCTTTCTTTGGTATACAATCCCCCCCCACCCCTCCCACCACCCTGAGTACACTCCACTATGCAACCTTAATTCTGGACTCTTGTGATAACCATAATACCCTATCATATCACTTTTAAATTGTTCTCTCCTTCATCTGTTTCAATGCAGTAGACATAATTTATCCAGTTTTTCTCAGTCTTACCCTAACCCTGATATCAGTCCCATTCCACAACATGGCACCATGCAGTATTTGTCCTTTTGTGCTGAGATATTTCACTCAGCATAATGTCCTCCAGTGTTACCCATTTTGAATAATATTGCATAAGTTGCTTATTTTTCAATGCAGCGTAGTATTCCATTGTGTGACTATACCACAGCTTCTCTATCCATTTGTTTGTTGATGGGCACTTGGGTTGTTTCCAACTCCTTGCTATTGTGAACAAAGCTGCGATAAACATGGGTGTGCATGTATCTGTTTGGATGTCGGTTACGGTCTCTTTAGGGTATATTACCAGTATTGGAATTGCTGGGTCAAATGATATCTCTATTTGCAACTTTTTGAGAAAGTGCCACACCACTTTCCACAGTGGTTGCACCATTTTACACTTCTACCAATACTGAATAAGGGTTCTAGTTTCTCCACAACCTCTCCAGAATTTGTGGCTTGCTGTTCTGTTAAATTTTGCTATTTGGACTGGGGTGAGATGATATCTCATAGTTGTTTTGACTTGCATCTCTCTTAGAACTAGGGATTTTGAACATTTCTTCATGTGCTTGTTGGCCATCTGAATGTCTTCTTTGGTGAAGTATTGGGTTATTTTTTAAAGTGAGGTTTTTATTGTATGTGTTTAGTATCAATCTTCCATTAAAGTGATAGATTCTTAAATGGGCTTACAATTAAATTGTGGTAGAAAAAAAAGAACCTTGTATTTTACAGCTTTAGTTTTCTGTGATAGTGTACTAGATAGAACAGTCAAGCACTTTACTCCCAGCCAAAAGGTTGGCATTTGGAAGCCCCTGGAGGTGTCTAGGAAGACAGGCCTGGCAATCTGCTTCCAAAAGGGCTCAAGTCTTAAAAACCCTACAGAATAGTGGTCTACACACCTGAGTCAGAATCACCTTCAGTGCAACCACCACCACTAAGAAAATTTTTCTAGAGGCTAATACATCAACTTTTTTTTTAAAATACTACTTTTATAGAAAGTTAAGAATAGGTTTGCACACAGAAAGAAACATTCTTTTATTGTTACCTTGGGAAGGAAAGGAAAGGAAATCACTTGCTAAATTAAAAAACTCCCTCAAATTCACCATCAAGTTGGTTTCAACTCATAACGACCCTCAATTAGATTTCTGAGGCTGTAAATCACAACAGGAGGGGATTGGTAATCTTTCTCTTGAGCAGCTTTTGGTGGATTTGAAGTGGCGATCTTTCAGTTTGATTCCCAACAAGTAATAAACAATGCCACCAAGCACATGATAAATCTAATGAAGGGAAAGGTAATTCACAACATGGAGGAAGTCAGCACAACATGACCAAAATTGGTGAAGACACTGAGAAATACTTAAGGGTAAAGGATAATCACAGTAAATTCTATAACATTATGACATCAACTTTTAAAATAAACTATACAAGTCTAGTCAAAAGCTTCTATTTATTAGGCAAAATTAGTAATATTAGTACAAATGTATTTTTAAATTTATATTTAAAATGAAAAATTAGAGGTTTAATGAAAGTCATTATAGTTTAAAAAAAACCCCTGCACTCAGTACTATTAGAAATTGATAAAATATTTATTAACAATTACAAAGATAAAAAAATGCATCTTACAATGCTGGTAACTTTCGTTAGAGGAAAGACTAACAATATATATTTTTCTCTACAGTATTTTACAGAAAAGCATTTTTGATATTTCAAGTGTCTGTGTCAAATAAATGAATAAAGAGAAATAGAGGGACACAGTTGGGTACATGGAAACCACTCTGATGACAATTTTCCTCCCATAAACAAACCTGAGTAAATGTATGATGCCTTTGTGTGTGTATATACTCTGCTTCAATACTTTTCTCATAGAACACTTGTTGAAGGGTAGTTTTAATTTACACAATAGAATTTCCATTCCACAGTAACTGCCACAATAAACGATCGATCGAAGTACAGTTTCCATTTCTAGTCAGTGATCATTATTACCGCATATATTTTTTGAAAGTAAACCTCACTATGCTTATCACAGTAATTGACAGTATTATCATTGTACATACAGAAAGCTCTGCGGCCCAGTGGTAAGAAGCTGTGCTGCAATCCCAAAGGCATGTGACTGGAGTGCTCCAGCTGCTCTATGGTCTATGCTCCTCCAGTGTGATGACTGCCTCTGAAAATCTCCTGGAGGGTCAGCTATGGGTTGGTCCGACTCGGCAGCATACAACAACAATGGGACATACAAATTCATTTAAAAAGTTGTATTAAATTTGGTGATAAGTAAACCCAAAGAAAAAATTTAAAAACACAACCAATTTAATAGGGATTAGTATCAAAGAAGAGATGATTTTGCTCTGATGGAATAAGGGAGTGAAACAATAATGTTCCAGCAAACTATTTAATGTACTTATTAGCAAGAAAAGGGAAAAAATATTTAGTACAATTTTTTTTCAGTGCATACAAATAAGAACTTGGGAATTCCTAAGTCTAGAAACTTAATGCTAAGATTCTAGAAATGAGTGCACATTCTTTAGTAGCTGTATTGTATAGACTTATTTTAAGATACAGTTCCCTAAAATAAGCTCCCCGTGCCACAACATCAAGCTTATCTGGGATTTCTTGAAAAATTAACAAATTTACCTGACCTCAACTATCTTTGAAATCTACAAAGATACAGGTAAAGTTGAGATTCTGTTAGCATACCATTTACCAATAAAACCCTTTCCTTTATGATTAGCATTTTTGAAAAAACATAGCTAGATCTTTTCTTAATCTTCTCAAATACGTTCATGTCTTACTGCTTGTGACTACGTGCACAACTTTGAGGAAAACAAAATCAATAAGTAAAATAAACTTAGGTAATTATTTGGGGAAATCTTTTAGATAATAGCAATTTTAATTATTATTAATGATTATACTTTATCTTTATACTGATTTTTCCCCCCCGACTTTAAAATACGTTGTTTTTAAGGTGCTGATGAGTTGGAAGTGACTCAGAGTGAACCTCTAGAGGGTATTTAGAGGCTGTAAGTCAGGTGGGAGGACACTGCTCATCTTTCTCCCTCAGAGCAGCTGGTGGATTTGAACTGCCTGTTTTTGAATTGGCAGCACATGTCCTTACCCACTAAGCTACGAGAGCTCCACTTTACGCTATACTACATACTTACTGTTATATTTTAATTTGTAAGTAGAATAACTAAGTTAGAGGTCATATATCTAGCAAACTCAACAGTCTGTAACACAGTTAAACCTTTAAAAAAAACCAAAAAAACCTCACCAGACTCTCTTTACACAAAGAAATTCCTACAGTTCATATTTAAATATCTATACACTTAGGAAAAGCCTTTAATTAGACCCAATTTAATGAGACTTCAATTCACTCTATTAAGAATCTATAACACAGTTTATAACCTTAACAAAAAGTGAAAAAGTTTCCCAGATTTCAGAAAGTCCATATACACTTTCAGAAACTCCCTTAGGTTCTCTTTTGGGCATGTTATATTTTATTTCCTATAAAAGTCAATGTCCTAGAACACAGAATTCCTATGACCTTGGTTGTCACAAGGGAAAAAGAACTGGCTGAAACAGGTACACTATCAACCTAACCTGAAAATAACTACAGGCATAAGATTTAGAAAAGGGCAGCTGAGGCCATGGTGTGGTGTTAAGGGCTTATTGTTCAAAACGGCTTCTCTAGCCATTTGACTTTGCCTTTGCCATGTGGGTGGATGGGAATATGGAAATAGAGTGTGTTATCCTATCCACAAGGGGATTGGCCAGTCTCGCCATTGAATTGAGTGGATCCAGCAGCAGAATAAGAGAAATCTCACTACCAGCAAAAAAAAAGAAAAGCAAGAGAATGCAAATGCATTCTTCCGGGTGAGATATTCTTATGCCATTTAGACTGGGGCCTATGGAAACAGCCGCCACAGAATAGAACTAGAGACCCAACAGGAGATGGAGTGGATCTTGGGACTGCTATGCCATTGAATCAGAGCTGAAAGCCTTTTGTCCAAGTTTTTTTGGAGGAGGAGGGTAGGGGGTGGAAGTCATAATGGACATGACTGAGAGCTTTGTCACATTGGCCTAAAGCCACAAGGATCAAGGCTGAGGTTCCCGCAAACACATTTTGGATGCTGTCCTGACTGAATTCTGCTACTAACCTGAAGTATAGCTTTTGATTTTCCTAATACGGTTCTGTGTGGTCTGTGAGCTATTGTTTAGGATTTTGGACTTAATAAAGCAGTAGTAAGATAGATGTTGGGATGAGTAGAAAGAGATGTGAGACACGGGGAACAGGTGTGACTGCATGTGTTGCTGATGCTGTTGACAGAGACAGTTCCCCTTTGTGAAGTTAGCAATAGTCAGATATGACTGTACCCATGGGGCACTTACTCTTTTTATTAGTGGTAAACACACTTTAGTAACTTCTTGAGACTTCAATAAGTTTATGTGTATTTTAATAGGTGAAATTTATGATTGTTTCAATGAAATATTAGAAAAGTACCTCAACAATTAGAATATTGCTATTAGGAAGTTTATAAATGTGTTTAGAAATCTATATGTAATGGTTAAAGTGAAATAAATTGTCTAACGTAGATAAGCTTTGACGATATGGATAGCACTTTTATGGATATAAGACTTGTTTTCAAATAATACAGAATAAAGTGAGTTGTAATAATTCAAAAGCACTGAAATATTTATGTGTAAAATGGAATATTTCATTAGAATAAATGTAGCAAGTTTAAAAATCACTATTAATGTTTTTATTTTCTGGATTATATTCTTCTAAAGTTCCCTTTTCTTTTATATTTGAAAACGCAACAAAATCATGCACTTTTCCCTTTAGAACGTCTAATTCATTTTGCATCTTTAATATGCTATTATCATACTGGATTCCGTCAAGGGTTTTCTGCATCTCCATAATTTCTGACACTGCTTTCAACATGTCATCTTCCATATTGAACATCTGCAGAGTCAAGTCCTCCATTTTCTTTTCTGTTCCTATCAGATCCTGAGAGACTCTGAGAACAGAATGAACGGCATTTTCAATTGTTGGTAAATGCGTCTTACATTCCTTGACCTTGGGTTCATAACTGGAAAGTTTACTAGTCAAATCTTCATCCCTGGCAAAGAGGGCCTGCTGCTCTTCCTCCAATTTTTCAACTGCTTTTGTCTCGGAGCCGAGCTGTTCCTCGACTCGGAGGAGATCCTCTTCTTCCTGCCTTTTCACTGTTCTGATATTTCTTTGGGTGCTCTCCTCCAATTCTTTCAGTCTTTCAGTGAGCAGTTTTATTCCTTGTTCAGCTGAGTTAATTTGCACAGTAACTCGAGAGTGTATATGCTTTGCCTCTGATTTGAAAGTGTCTGTATTGACGTTCATTTCTTCTACACTTCTTTTCCAGAACTCTGTAGCGTTCTGGAGCTTCTCATTCAGGCTTTGTATCTTTTGCGTGAGCATGGCCTCACTGCTTTGAATGTCTTGCATGATGTTTTGGAGGCCAGACACTTCCTGCTCAAACTGGGTCACCAAAGACATGGATGACGTAGCTTCCTGCAGGATACTCTCAGTAGACTCAAGCTGTATTTATAACACAAAACAATTCCCAGGGCTACTTAATAACTGTTATAGTAAGAAAACATGCTTAAT
>NW_006399818.1:6243379-6254332 GCF_000299155.1 Elephantulus edwardii
AATTTAGATATCATTTTTATGATTATTTAGCTCTTTTAGGGTCAGAGAAAAGATGAAGACCCTCAACAAGATGGACAGACAGAGAGGCTGCAATAATGAACTTCAGTGCAGCAGTGACTGTGAGGACAGAACAGGACTGGGGAGTACTTCTGGTGTATACACGACAGCTACAAGACAGAGCCGCCTAATGACAGACACATCACTACCACAATATTTGGTAGATGTAATAGTTTGGATTATTGATTTCAGTGACAGAAACCCAACTTAATACATTCAACATTAGTAATTTAGTTCTGAAATTTGCTAACTTTCTTAAATCCTGATTCTAAAGGATCTTTTAGATTGGAAACAAATTTGTTGACCAACTTCGTGCAGAGCTGAAGTCAAAATCAGATCTTTAGAGCAAAGGCAAAAACAAATGAAAAATTGTATTAGCGGGACAATTCTCAAGAAATGTGTTCTAAATGAATGACAATTCTTATCACATGTGTTCTGAGAGTCTTAAAGTGTGGTGAGCTCCTGAAGCTCCTAATACCTCTGGAACCACGAGGGTTGCATTGTGGCTCGCTTTTAGCTCACACTCACACATAGAACGTCTTTAAAGACTATAGGAAGTCCCAGAAACGATCACTAATATATCCAAGTTGGCAGCATGCTGTTGAGGTCATGAGAGTGAAGAGGCACAAGTTCTGCCTTTGAGTACCATAATTTCATTGGGGAAAAAGGCAAGTCTGCATGCACTCTGAGACGGAAGAACTTTGAAGACACTTGGGTTAGGAATCCAACCCAGACTTCAAAGATCAGAAAAGTATTCTAGAAGAAGGATTATTCGCTGCTTCCAATGACTTCTCCGAGTCATCCTACAAATTACTCTCAGATAAAACTTTCAGAAACTGTTATGCACACGAGCACAATGTTGTTATGTACCAATGAGTTGAAACCAACTCAGTGACCCTCCAGTGGGCTTTCAGAGGTAGTAAATCACACGAGATTGCTCGTCTTTCTCCTCCAGAGCTGCTGAGGGAGTTGAACTGCTCGACTTTGGAGCTTCCTGGCACTATAAAATTGTTCAACAGCTTATGATATTTCTTAATAATTCTACGAGAAAGTACCAAATTCCATGGCCCTTCCATTTGTTAATCACCTTCTCTGTTGAACTAAGTTTCATCCTTATTTCAAGATTTACACTGGACCACCAATCCTCAGCAGCATATTCTAGTCTTGGTTCTAACAGCTGGAACTCCTATAGCATCTAATGAATTATGTTTGCCACCTTTTTGGGCAGCTAGCAGATATAATTCAGTAATTTATCAGTGTTTACTCTTCAATATAGCACATAAATCATAACTATGGTAAAATATGCATCATGATTTCAAAATTTTACAAGCTAACTGGAAGAGACTGTGTTTTGGGTATGTCACACTACACATGCTGGCCAGTGCCTTCTGTGGACTAGTTACCTTAGTAGGTAAACAGAGAAAAAACACAGTGTTTTCTCTACAGAACAGGAGAGAAGGGCAAATTTGCAACAATGCATTACAATAGAGAGTGATGTTGTTCATTGCCGTTGAGCTGGAACTGACACACAGCTAACTTCCCAGCAATTTTCACAGGTTTTAGATCTCATGGGAGGAGGAGAGGACCCATTTTTCTCCAGCAGAGCAGCTGGTAGATCACACACACACAAAAAATCAGCACAAGGAGTTACAGATGCTAGAGAAGAGATACAAAGTGGGAATGGCAGTCAGGCAAGACTTAGAAGTAACTCCAAAATAAGACATTTTAACAGCCTGATGAGTTCACTAGGTGAAGAAGTTGGGAACACTTCCACATTTGTTAAGAGAGATTAAATCTTATGCTTCCCCCTCATTTTAATATCCTTGCATTTATTCCTAAAGTAACAGGCAGATACTTTTGATGGTATATCACCATGCTTCTTCTTCTTCTTCTTTTTTTTTTAATTTATTTTTGTGTGCGTGTACCGTCAAATCAGATCTGACTGGTACAGGAGGAGATTATCTATCCCTCCTTCCCCGGCAGAACATCTGGTGGATTCGAACCGTGCGCCTCTGGGATTGTAGTTGCAGTTCCATGCCACTAGGCCACCAGAACTCCCCTATGATGCTTCTATCGTAATGCCTAACTCTAACCCTAATACATTAAATTTATTAGTGTTTGAAAGTTTTCACACATATTTTATTTCATCTAATTCCTACAAACAACTTGTTATTCCCTTTTACTAAATGATTCAATGGAGGCCAAAAGAAGTGACCTTGTGAAAGGCCACTTATTAGTCATGAGAACACATGTCTAGTTGTATCCCACTCAGACTGCCTTTCAGTCTCTAACTGTAGTGAAAAAGGTCGTTACTATTAAACTACTCTCAGGGAAGACAGGGAAAGAAGAGCTATTTCTTGGAGGATCTTAAAATGATATTTGAAAATTTGTTTCCAAAAGCATTTACATTTTTGCAGTTTAAAAATATTGCTAATATTGTTCAAAATTTGTTTTAAACAGGACTTGAGTGCTTGCTGCAGAAGATCAAAGAGTGCAGCTTTCAGTATGGATTGCATCTCAACATCAGGAACACAAAAATCCTCAGCATTGTGCCAATAAGCAGCATCAAGATAGACAAAGGAAGGACTGAAGTTGTTAATGATTGCTTCTTGCTCAAAGCTACAGTCAACACCCTTGACACCAACAATCAAGATATCAAAAGATGAATTGCACTGGGAAAATCTGCTGTCAAGGGCCTCTCCAGGGTGCTGAAGTGCAATGATGTCACAATCTAGAGACTCAGGTGCACCTGATCCAGGCCATAGTCTTCTCAATTGCTTGCTATGCATATGAGAGCTGAATAATGAGTAAGGATGACAGTAGAATTGATGCCTTTGAGTTGTGGGTGTTGGAGAAAAGTACTGAACATATCACAGATTTCAAGAGAACAAACAGGTCTGTCCTAGAGAGGGTGAAACTAGGTTACTCCTTGGAGGCAAGGATTTTAAGACTTCATCACATTCACTTTAGGCCAGTCCTTGGAGAAAGATATCATGTTTGGAAGGGTGGAAGGTGAGTGCAGGAGAGGAAGCCCCTGAATGAGATGGATTGACACAGTGACTATGGCAATAGGGTCAGGTGTGCTAGCTCCTGATCTGGCAAGGTTCAGAGCCATTGTTCACAGGCTCGCTATGAGTGGCAATCAAGTCGTCCACACAACAACAACAAAATCACGTGAAGTTTTCAGCCTCTGAAGATTTTTTCTCTCGGTAGGTTCTTTATTAGAGTAAGCCCAATAACTACAACAAGATTTAAACTTGAGCCCTATGTTGAAATCTTAGCTCCATGAACCTTCTCCCTAGAGGCTCCTGAGCTGATTCTTCATAAAATCTATCAGGATTTGCTGAGATGCATCATTTTCACACACAGTTCTTCCCTTCTGGGAGCTTGTCATTCATCTTGTGTAGAAGACTGCAGGCAATTAGACCCTATGGCTGCAGTCCTTCTATCACGTCTGCTTTTATAACACGCCTGCCCATTGAGTGGCAAGCACAAGTTCTCACCTACTTTAGGACACAAGTAGATGTTTGCTGACTGAAGAAATGAACAAAGTATGTTGTCCAGTGCTAGCTCAGTTCTTGATACTCAGACAAAGCCTGCACTGATAACCTTCCTGATCGTGGTCAACTCTCTCCTTAGAGGAATAGGAATTACAGACGTCTTCATGTCAAAGGAACCCATAATGTCTGTGAAAAAAACCCCCAAATTTCGTATGCCTCAAATTTCTAAGAATCACAGCAATTTGGTGGATATTAGTTAGCACTTATTGCTTTAAGAAACAAAGTGAATACTGGTGTTAGTTTTTAGTAGAACCATTATTTGGCTACAGAATCAATACTTAAGGTTAGACATTCTATTGCATATGCACATGCAAAATGGGAAAGAAATGACAAAAATGGGTAAATTTTTACTCAGTAAATGCTATTTTATGTATTGGATATGTCTTGGATAGGGTGCAGCCGGAGTGCTCTTTGGAGGCAAGAATGACAAGGCTTCGCCTCACATACTTTGGGCATGTTGCTAGCAGGGGCTATTCCTTGGAGGAGGACATGAAGGTTAGAGGGTTGGTGAAGGAGAGAAATACCCTCCACTAGGTGAACTGACACAGTGACTGCTGCAATGGGCTCTTGCATGTCAGGAAGTGTGAGGATGATGCAGGATAGAACAGGGTTCAGATTTTTTGTTCACAGGGTCGCTGTGAGTTGTACTCGACTCTATGACACCTAACAACAACAACAACAAAAATGCTATTCATATTCTAATTTTATATTTAATGATAAGGTGTATTTTACATTTCCTTCATCTCTGACAGGAGCCCTGGTGGTGCAGTCTGAATCTACCTGCTGTTCTAAGGAAGAATGAAGTCTGCTTCTCACAAACTCTCTGGTGCAGTTCTTCTCCCCTGTGGAGCTGCTATGGGTCAGAATCAACGTGATGGCCATGGGTGTGGTCTTGGTATTTCAGATATCTCATATTTAAATAGACAGCTGAGGTGAAGTCAATAGACCACACTTACCTTTTTGTTTCAAAATATAATCAGAGTTTAAATTGAATTGAAGAAAGAATGTCAGGAAGAAGGAAAGCCAGTGAGTAAAAATAATAAGGGTTTGAAAGGTAGAATCAAAGAAATTCCTCACCAATAGTGTGAAAGAAAAAAAATAAAAATCTCCCCAAATAATTCAGTAAATAATTACCTACCTTTTCTGAAATTAAACTGATTTTCCTTTGAAGTCCTTGGAAATCATTGGCTTCTAGTCTCAGTAGTTGGTACTGGTTTTCCACTCTTGCAAACTTTTCTGATTGCTGAAACACAAACCTAGAAAAGAAAAAAAAAATCTAAATGTCCTAATATACATTAATTTATAGGTGAATAAATATGTTATTCTGGTTAGAATAACATACAGTCTAATCTTTTTAATTGCAGCTTCGGTCAGTTAATTTCCATAAACTTGGATGAAGTCTAAATCTGTCCTGGCGGAAGGGCAGCCAGTGCTCCTCAGAATTCAGGATGGGGAGGCTTTGTCTCATATACTTTGGGCATGTTACTTGAAGGCATGTTATCCTGGGAAAAGACATAAACTTGGAAAAGTAGAGGGTTAGTGAAGGAGAAGAAGGCTTTCAACGAGATGAACTGGTAAAGCAACTACAGCAATGGCTTCAGCACACTCGTGACTGTGAGGATGGCAGAGAATCCTGAGGGTTTCACTCCACTCATGTAAGGGTTGCTATGAGTCAGAGTCAACGTGAAGGTATCTAACAGCGAATTAATGTCTGTTTAGTTTAGTTACTGTGGAGTTGATTTTGACTCATGGAAAACCCATTAGTACAGAATAGGACTCCCTGTTGGGTTTTCAAGACTGTGACCTTGTGGCAGCAACCACTACGTCTACTTCTGAGAAAACTCTGGAGGGGTTCAAACTGCCAACTTTTTGACCAGTTGTAGAGTGCTAACCCTTTGCACCATCCATATTAAAGATTCCGTAACACTAACTTTTTTTTTAAATTTTATTTTATTATTTTGTGTGCATGTACCGCCAAATCGGATCTGACTGTTACAGGAGTAGATTGTCCCTCCTTTTCCAGCAGAGCATCTAGTGGATTTGAACTGTGTGCCTCTGGGATTGCAGTGCAGCTTCTTGCCACTAGGCCACCAGAGCTCCCTGTAATATTAACTTTTAAATAAAACTCTGGTTACTAGGGGGGTTTAGAGGGGTCATGGTACTAGGAATATTGTTGCTGATGTTAGATGGATCTTGGCTGAAAGCAGAGAATACCAGAAGAATGTCTATCTGTGTTTCATTGATTATGCAAAGGCATTTGACTGTGTGGATCATAACAAACTGTGGCTGACTCTGAGAAGAATGGGAATCCCAGAACATTTAATTGTGCTAATGCGAAACCTGTACTTGGGTCAAGAGGCAGTAGTCAGAACAGAGCAGGGTAACACTGCATGGTTCAAAATTGAGAAGGGTGTACACCAGGGATGCATCCTGTCTCCATACCTTTTCAACATGTATGCAGAGCAGATTATCCGAGAAGCTGGGCTCTATGAGAAGAACTGTGGCATCAGGATTGGTGGAAGATCTATTAACAATCTGCGTTATGCAGATGACACAACCCTGCTTGCTGAAACTGAGGAGAACCTCATGCACTTGCTGCGAAGGGTCAAGGACTGCAGCCTTCAGGATGGACTAAGGCTCAATGTCAAGAAGACAAAGATTCTCGCCACTGGACCAATTGGCAGTGTCAGGATGGATGACGAAGAGATTGAGAGTGTTCACAGCTTCAGTTTGCTCGGCTCTACAGTCAACACTCTTGGCACCAGGAGTCAGGAAATCAAAAAGCGTATCGCGATGGGAAAGTCTGCTGTTAGGGACCTCTCAAAGGTACTCAGGAGCGACAGTGTCTCTCTGGAGACTAAGGTGTGCCTGATACAGGCCATGGTCTTTGCAATCGCTTGTTATGCATCAGAGAGTTGGTCAATGACTAGGGAGGACAGAAGGAGAGTGGATGCTTTTGAGCTGTGGTGCTGGAGAAGGGTACTGAATGTACCATGGACTACCAGGAAAACAAACAGATTCATCTTGGAGAGGATTAAACCAAGCTACTCCTTGGAGGCAAGGATTCTGGGTCTTCGTCTGACATACTTTGGACATGTTGCCAGGAGGGACGGGTCCTTAGAGAGGGACATCATGCTTGGGAGGGTGGAGGGACAGCGCAGGAGGAGAAGACCCTCTATGAGATGGATCGATTCAGTGACTGGGGTAATCGGGATGGGTGTGTCAGAGGCAGTGCGGTGCGCAGGATAGAGCGGGGTTTAGGGCTGTTGTGCATAGGGTCGCTATGAGTCGGAAACGACTCGACTTGATGGTGCCCAACAACTAAAGAAACAGGGTGGCTTTCAGAAACTATTTTTATCATCCATTGTTCTTTTTTTAAATTTTTTTATTTTACTCTATTATTTTTTCTGTGTGTACCGCCAAATCAGATCTGACTGGTACAGGAGGAGACTGCCCCTCCTTCTCCAGCAGAGCATCTGATGGTCATCCATTATTCTTTAATATTACTTAATGGTTTTACCTATGAAAATTAAGAGGAGCAGATGGTGGGTGAACTGTCACACAAGGTGTCACCTTTGGGTGAGCCGCACAGCTGTACCCAGCAGGCCACTGGAGCCCATAGAGATAAGAATGTTTATTCAAAGATATTTTCTGTGAAGGTTGATCTACTACAGTAATACCTTATAGGGCTTTTATTTTATTACATACATACTAATGTTTTCTCTCCCTGGACTACTCCCTCATATGTGAACATTCATCAAAAGTTTGGAAAAAATTGTGTGCCATGTTAGCGGACTCTGATATTCTCTGATAATTTTTTTTATAATCAGCATTATCAACAACAATAAAGTAATAAAAGATTCATCTTCATTACATATGAAGACTATGGCACCTAACACCACCACCACCAACAAATGGATAGGAGCCCTGGTATCAAAAACACTGGTGGATTGAGAACTCTCAGAGGTGTCATGGAAGACAAGTCAGGAGATCTACCTCCAGAAAAGTCCATGGAAATGCTGTGGAGCACGGTCATAGTCTCACACACATGGGGTCACCCGAAGTCAGAGCTGACACAAGTCATGGCAACTGTCTTTTTAACAACTGAGTTATACATCAAAAAAACCCCAAGCAGGGCTGACTTAGTGCTGCTAATAAAAAATGGTCTGCATAGTGCTGTCAAAACACTATTTTTCATTAAGATGTGGCAAACATTATTTTATGTAATTACTAATTCAGCATTAAGGAAAAGGATTTTCTACAGAGTAATAAAAGAGGAAGACCTTCAGTGAGATGGATTTGTGTAGTAGCAACGGTGAGGATGGCACAGGACTGGACATGGTGGTATATATGCGTTCTATACTGGTAGGTGTTGGAGAGGGTGCAGCCAGAGTGCTTCTTGGAGACAAAGATGATACAACTTCCACTTACATTCTTTGGGCATGTTGCTAGAAGAGGCTATCATCCATTGGAGAAAAACATCATGCCTGAGAAGGTAGAGGGACAGCAAGAGAGAGGAAGACTCTCAGCCAGGTGGACTGACATACTACCTGCTACAATGGGTCATGTGTGTCAGAGATTGTGAGGATGGCGCAGGACAGGACAAGGGTTCAGATCTGCTGTTTACAGGGTCACCATGAGTTGTACTCGACTGGATGGCACCTAAGAACAACAACATGAGTCACAGCCAACTCCCTAGCTATCTAACACCAACAAGAAAAAGTTGTTTCAGTTGTTAAAAAAGGAATTTTCAAGTTGGTACTCAGGGTAGTGCCTAAGGCGCTTCATTTCCTTTTTATGAGTCAGAAGCCTATTCTCAGATGTTCATGCTTCATTTGTTGTGTACCGATAAGTTGGAACTGACTCAGAGTTGACCTTCCAACTTTTCAGAGGATGTAAATTGTGCATAGGGAGATAGGGAGATAGCCTTTCTTGGTTGAATGGGATGACCTGCTTTTGGTTTGGCAGTACAACTTCCTACACACTGTTGTTAGGTGCCATTCAGTCAAGAATGACTCATAGCGACCGTATGGACAGCCAATCTGAACACTGTCCTAATCTGTGCCATCCTCACAATCTCTGACACTCTTAAGCTCACTGCAGTCACAACTGTCCACTGACATGGCTGGGGTTTTCCTCTCTTTTGTCACTCCTCCACCTTCCCAAGTATGATGTCCCTCTTAACAACGTGCTCAAAGCATGAGACACAGCTTCACCATCTTTGCCTTCAAGGAATACTGTGGCTGCACCTTCTCCAAGACATTATCTGTTTGTTCTTTTGACCATCCATCTTCAGCACTCTTCTCTAACATCACAGTTCAAAAGCATGAATTCTTCTTTTGTCATCTTTACTCATTGTCAAAGTCTCAGATGCATAGCAAGTGACTGAAAAGACTATTGCCTGAATCAGGTACACCTTAGTCCTCAAACTGATATCATTACTCAATAACATCCCACTGCTGTTGTTGTGCTTTTGAGTTGGATCTGACCCATAGATCTCAAGTGGGTTTTCAGAGGCATATATCACACAGGAGGATACTGCACACCCTTTCTCCATGGAATCTACTCACTAGAGGTCACTTTATTCACTTTGTTGTTAGATGCAGTTGAGTTGAGTACGACTCATAGTGATCCTATGAACAACAGATCTGAGCCTTGTCCTACCCTGGGCCGTCATCATCTCTGACACACTTGAACCTGTTGCTGCAGTCACTGTGTTGATCCATCTCATTAGAGTCTTCTTCTCTTTTGTTGACCTTCCAAGGATGTTCCTTCCCAAGGACAGGTAAGGGCAAAAGACAACGAGTTTGGGTGTGTTAAAGTTATAGTTCTAGGAAACAGATTTTAAATAGTTCTGGACTAAAGATTTCTATCTCCCAGGGGCTTGGATTTAAGAAAAAAAGAAAAAATCAAAAAGCAAAAGTTTTGTGCACTCTTCCAATCCTCTCACATGATGAAGTCTAGATTCTTTATCCCACTTTCATCACTGTGGATAAGCAGGGTTTGGTTTACATGAAATGGAGGGAAGAATAGACAGTTTAGTTATTAGTTATAATTTTTTCAATCACTTGTTATGCATCAGAGAGTTGGACAATGACTAGGGAGGATAGAAGGAGAATTGATGCCTTTGAGCTGTGGTGCTGGAGAAGAGTATTGAGTGTACCATGGACTGCCAAGAGAACAAACAGATCCATCCTAGAGAGGGTTAAACCAGGCTGCTCCTTGGAGGCAAGGATTCTGGGGTTTCGCCTGACATACTTTGGACATGTTGTAAGGAGAGACAGGTCTTTAGAGAGGGACATCATGCTGGGTAGAGTAGAGGGACAGCGCAGGAGGGGAAGACCCTCTATGAGGTGGATTGATTCAGTGACTGGGGTAATCGGGATGGGTGTGTCAGAGGCAATGAGATTGACACAGGATAGAGCACGGTTTACGGCTGTTGTACCTAGGGTCACTATGAGTCGCAAACGACTCGACGGCACATAACAACAACAACAACAACAACAACAACAATCTTACCATGCTTTGGGGCTTCTTTCATCATGCAAGTAAAACCTTGAAGGTGGAAGAAAAGAACGTAGGTGGCTAACTTGTTACTTTTAAGTGTTATCAAGTATTGTGAAGTTGATGGCAACTCCACGTGTGTTGGAAGAATAGTTTCAATAGCTGTAATCTTACTCAAACAGATACACCTTTTTACGTCCCTCACCCAAGACTCCAGATGGATATAAACAGACAATTTTTTAGTTAGTAATACAAGGTGATGGACTAGGAATACACTGAGGTCTCCCTCTGTAGGTTTGAATCCTGCCAACTACAATCACTTGGGGAGCTCTGGTGGTCAGCTAGAGGGCCATGCTGCCAACTCAAAAGTGGTACCTGTCTCTTGGTTCAAATCCATGAAAGGATCCAAGGAGGAAAGCTGGGCAATCTCCTCCCACACAGTTTATAACCTTGAAAAACCCACCGGAGGGTCAGCTATGAGTTGGTTCTGATTCAAGGGAAATGAGAGTCTAGTTAACCATTTTCCCTATTTGGAGACTTTTACTGTCAGGGCAGGATTACCTAAAGAAACAGTATTCCTTTCTAATCCATCCTACTCAACATGAAACCTCATAGAGATTTGGTTGGAACACTGAGGTCACGAATTGCACATTTTCCTGATTGCTGCCTTTGTATAGCTCCTTAAGGAACCTTAACTGCTGGCAGACATTTGACAGAGGTCTTGTACAGGATTTTCAGCTTGTAGGACATTGTTAAATAAAATATAATACTTAAAATCAACAGACTATCAGAATACTTGGCATCATTAAAAAGAATAGGATGTACGTATGTA
>NW_006399818.1:6256522-6265399 GCF_000299155.1 Elephantulus edwardii
GCTGCAGTCTTTGACCTTCTGCAGCAAGCGCTTCAGGTCCTCCTCAGTTTCAGCAAGCAGGGTTGTGACATTTGCATAACGCAGATTGTTGGTAAGTCTACCTCCAATCCTGATGCCACACTTCTCATAGAGCCCAGCCTCCCAGATTATCTGTTCCACATAAAGATTGAAAAGATATGGCGATGGGACACATCCTTGACGCACACCCTTCCCAATTTTGAATCATGCAGTGTTTCCTTGCCCTATTCTGACGACTGACTTCTGTTCCAAGCAAAGGTTTCACATATACATGATCCAGTGTTCTGGGATTCCCATTCTTCTTATAGTCAGCTATGGCCAACTAACTGACAAAAGAGATCTGTATCTATTCCCATTCCAAAGAAAGGTGATCCAACAGAGTGTGGAAATTATTGAACAGTATCACTGATATCACATGCAAAAGATTATGCTGAAGATTTTCCAAAAACGACTGGAACAGCACATCAACAGAGAACTGCCTGAAATGTAGGCTGGATTTAGAAGAGGTCATGGCACTGGGGATATTATAGCTAATGTCAGATGGATTTTGGCTGAAAGCAGAGAGTACCAGAAGAGTGTCTATCTGTGATTCAATGACTATGCAAAGGCATTTGACTGTGTGGATCACAACAAACTGTGGCTAATTCTGAGAACATCATAATAGATGGAGAAAATCTCAAGGTTGTCAATGATTTCATCTTACTTGGATCCACAATTAACACCCTTGACACCAGCAGTCAAGACAAACTGTACTGGGAAAATCTGCTCTCAGGGACCTACCAAAGCACTGAAGAGAAAGGTCATCAGCTAAAAGGCTAAGGTGTGCCTGATTCGATTCATGGTCTTTTCAATCACCTGCTAAGTATGCATCCAAGAAATGTATAATGAACAAAGGTGACAGAAGAAAGACCAAAGTCTTTGAAGTGTGGTGTTGAAGAGAACTGAGTGTCATGGACTGCCAAAAGAACAAACAGGTATACCTTGGAAAAGTGGAGCCAAAGTGCTCCTTGGAGGCAAGGATGGTGAAAGACTATCTCACATATGCAGTGCATGTTGTCAGGAGAGGTTATTCGTTGGACATGGAATGATACTATGCTTGGAAAGGTGGAGGGTCTGAGAAAGAGAGGAAGATACTCGACGAGATGAACTGACACAGTAGCTGGAACAATGGGATCAAGTGTACCAGAAATGAGAAGGATGGCTCAGGTCAGGACAGGGTTCACAGGGCTGCTATGAGTCATAGTGGACTTGACCGAACTCAACAACAACAACGAATTTAACATGTTTATCTTTAGTGTAGCCCCTAGTGTAAACTTCTCAGGCAAAAAAAAAAATAAATGAAAAAAATAAATTTTTGTAATGCATCCCCTATTCCCTTAAACTTTATTTCCGGTTGGGTTTTTTTTTTTTTTCAGGACAGTAATGAAATACACTAAAGCAAACATTTTCTAACGTAATGGATTTCACATGAATATGAAGCTTCAGCTATAGTAAGAGTCAAACTAATAAACTCAGCAACTAACTCCAGTTATATTAAGATCCTAAAAGAAGCAAGGTTTAGGACTGCAGCCTACAATATGGATTGAGGCTCCATGTCAAGAAGACAAAGATTCTCACCACTGGACCAATTGGCAGCATCAGGATGGATGGTGAAGAGATTGAGATTGTACACAGCTTAAGTTTGCTTGGCTCCACAGTCAACACTCTTGGCACCAGCAGCCAGGAAATTAAAAGGCGCATTGCCATGGGAAAGTCTGCTGTTAGGGACCTCTCCAAAGTACTGAAGAGCAATGGTGTCTCTCTGGAGACTAAGGTGCGTCTGATACAGGCCATGGTCTTCGCAATCACTTGTTATGCATCAGAGAGTTGGACAATGACCAAGGAGGATAGAAGGAGAATTGATGCCTTTGAGCTGTGGTGCTGGAGAAGAGTATTGAGTGTACCATGGACTGCCAAGAGAACAAACAGATCCATCCTAGAGAGGGTTAAACCAGGCTGCTCCTTGGAGGCAAGGATTCTGGGGTTTCGCCTGACATACTTTGGACATGTTGTAAGGAGAGACAGGTCCTTAGAGAGGGACATCATGCTTGGGAGGGTGGAGGGACAGCGCAGGAGAGGAAGGCCCTCTATGAGGTAGATTGATTCAGTGACTGGGATAATTGGGATGGGAGTGTCAGAGACAGTGCAATTGGCACAGGACAGAGCGGAGTTTAGGGCTGCTGTACATAGGGTCGCTATGAGTCGCAGGCGACTCGACGGCACATGACAACAACAACAACAAAAGAAGCAACACTATCTTGTAGCTTACTGAATTCTCTTATTGAGTCATTTTCCCAACAAAGATTTCTATTAAGAGCAATTTATCTAAAATAGTAAATTTATACTTTTCAGATTAAAAAAAATCACCAAAACTCAGAGGCATCAATTCTTAATTTGTCATCATTAATCACTGTAAAACTTTCAGATGCCTATCAAGTAATTTGAAGAGACTGTGGCTTAATCTTTAAGCTGACATCACTGTCCCTGACAGCCCATTTCCCCAATGTGATATGTTTTTGACCTCTTGACTGCTGGTACCAAGTGTTAATTGTGGATCCAAGATGAAATTACGGACAATTTCAAACTTTTCCCCATCTAGCACGATGTTACTGATTAGTTTAAGGATTTTTGTTTTATTGGAGATATAATCTATGTTGAAGGCTATCTTTGCCCTTCTGCAGCGAGTGCTTTAATTTCTTCTCACTTTTAGCAAACAAGGTGGTGTCAACCTGTCTAGTAGTCAGTCTGGGGCAATCTTATAATATACTGAGTAGCATGCACTTTTTGATTGATCATGCAATGCCACTCTCGTGCTTTAAGGAACTATAAGTTATGAATTTTGTAGCTTTTAGTTTCTGATCCAACAATATACGAATGCCTCCTTTTTTGTGCTCCTATAGAACAGATTGTTTTTCTCTCTGTAACAATGGACCTTACCTGGTAAGATGCTCTAGGCCTCAATAAACTCCATTTGCATTTTATTTCAGCAGACTTCTCTCTCTGTTGTTCTATGACAGTAGTTGGGTTATTAACTACCTTCCCCCCTCACCCAGGTACTCCAAGAGAGCTCCAAAGGCACACAGTTTGAATCCATCAGGTGCTCCTTGAGAGAAAGATGAGCTGTCTTCTCCCGGGTATTTACTATCTCTGAAAATTACCTGGAGGGTCAGCTATGAGTTGGTTCAACAACAGGAATCCCAAGTTGTTAAAACAATCTTCTCAATACTTAAGAAAAACCTCAAAATCCTTGAATTATTAAGTTCTTTCTTGGTGAGGGATGGATGGAAGCTGACTCATAAGTGATCCTATTAGGTTTCTGAGGCTGTACATCACACCCAAGGAGACTACCCATCTTTCTCCTGCAGAGCAGCTGGGGGATTTGAACAACTTGCCTTGGGGCTGGCAGCACAGCTTCCTACCCCTAAGCCACAAGAGCTCCCTATTAGGTTCCCCTGAAGGAGGCAATGGTGAAAACGTGGTGGTGGTGATTGTTTACCACTGAAGTTGGAACACACCCACAGCTGACCCCCCGGTGGGTTTTCAGAGGCAGATAACCGCACAGGAGACTGCCCATCCTTCTCCCGTGAAGTATCTGGTGCACTCGAACCATGTGCCTTTGGGACTGCAGCAGAGCTTCTTGCCACTAGGGCACCAGAGCGGTTATGATTATATTAATTTTTTCCAATGGTACAGTAAATCGACATTTACTTGATCTTAAAACGATACTTAGTTTTAAGTGAACGTTAATTATCTATTTTTACCCTACTCACATTGTGTTGCCTATGATGACTCCCATACATTGTGTCTTACAAAATTAGATCTATGCACAGTTACCCTCCAGATCCCCACTGGACCCTTCCTAATTCTTTCGCCCCCGGACGTTGCATTTTTGCACCTTTAGAGTATTAAAGGTTTTTAGCCTCAGAAAAAGGCTTCGAAGTAACGAAACACAGTCATCAAAAAATGAGAAATTCCACAACTTTGATAGTAGCATTAACATCTGTTGCTTTGAAATAATAAAGAACTCGTTAAAGCTGCAAACGTTTCCATCATGGAGCTATAGCGTGGAAGGGAAAGTTGGGAAGAGGGGGAACTGTCTTGGTTATGTGCAAAGAGAAAGGAAGGGAGGGTTTCTAAAACCGCGAAAGCTTATGACGTGTAGCTGTCATAAAGTTTGGAAAAATCTCCATCTCCTAAGAAATGGCTGACTTTTCTCTAAACTTTGGCGTCAACTCCAACTAAATGAAAAGCGAACATGCTACTAGTGTAACAGATCAATGACAAGAAAGGAGGGAAAGAAAACCCATGGTTTGGCGTGGAGGTTGGAGGCTTGCGGGAAGGTTAGCAGCATGCAGAGCCGGGTGGGGCCAGGCAGGAATGTGACCACCCCCTCGGAGTGGGGCGACCCCCTCGGAGTGGGGCGACCCCAGGAGGCAGGGCACAGGGCCGGGCAGCTGCGTCTCGGGTCCACTTACCAGGCCAGGCCCAGGCATGTCCCCAGCGACAGCAGGCTCAGGCCCGTGCGGGGGTCCGCCCAGCCCCTGCCTCCACCGCCCCGGGCCTCGGGTCTCTTCCCCTCCTCGCTCCGCATCGCGGGCTCCACGGCCGCCGCCTTGGGCGCCGCCTTCTTCCGACTCTTCACCTCGGTCATGTTGGGAGACTCCGAGGAATGCAAACTCGAAGCGCGACGTCTTTTTTACCCTGGAAGCAGGGGACGTGGCCGCCAGTGCCTGCCCCCCTGAAGCTGCGGCGGAGACCGCGCCCCCTCACCGGCTTGGCGCCGCCCAGAAAGCAGCTTCTCTAGTTCTTTGAGACATTTGCTTGCTTCAGAGTATGGCCCAGCTGCCAGCCTCCTAGGTCCTTTAAACCGGGCGCACAGCGACCCCGTCACGGGGCAATTGCTACAAAGCAAATCTATCGAAGTTCTGGCCCCCAGGTCCCGAGGAGGCGTGTCCGGGCCACGCGCGCCACCGAAAGCACATCGCCCTGCGAAGGGTCCTCCCTGCATAGAGATAGCGCGCGCCCGCGGCTTGACTCCGCCCCCGCCGTGGGAGGAGGCGCTCTTCCCCGGGAGAGCGCGCGCGCCGGCGACTTGTCTCTGCCCCTGCTGCCGGGATAAAAGCCCTTCCTTGCCAAAAAAAAAAAAAAAAAGCCCGTCCTTGTGCGAGTGCGCACGCGCATTAACTCCACCCACTTATAAGGAGGGCCTCTTCCCTGTGAGAGCGCGCAGGCGCTCGCGCGCACAGTAGGCCTAGCCACGCCTCCCGGGGAGGAGCTCTCCCTAAGCGAGCGCGCGCCCCGGCGTCCGCCCCAAGGGGCTTTGGGTGTGTTTATTTGCGTGCGCGGGCGCGCGCTGTCCGAATTGGGCGGGCCCCGCGAGTTTCGGCTGCAGTCCTGAAGCGGACCGGAGGCGAGAAAGCTGTTCTTGTGGATGCTCTGCCTGTAGCCAGAGAGGTTGAAAGAGCCGGAGGTGAGGCATCGGGGCCGTCAGGGACCAGCGAGGACTTGACGTGGCGGCAGCAGTGTCCAGAGGCTCTCTGGCTTCGGCCAGAGTGCGATCACCGCCCGAGCGAGAGACTCACAGCCCGAGTGGCCCTCTTCCCTTTGTGTCCAGGTTCTGGGGCGGGGTCCGCGGGGAGGGCGGCCCGCGAGCGGGGCTTCACCTCGACACCCGGCCGCGGGGTAACACCCACCTGTCCGCGCTTGGAGGCCTTTGGGGTCTCCCAGCCGCCGGAGCTGCTGAAGTCCAGGTGAGGCACCCGAGAGGTCTGCCTGGAGGAGGTGCGAGAGTCGTGGAGGAGCGTCGCCCGAGGCCCTGGCGGCCTTTAAACCCAGCCTGTGTCCCGGGGCTGCTGAGAGCACGGCGTCGAGGTTTGGGTAAGTGCACCTCTGGCTTTTCTCCCCGAGAATGGACGATGGAGGGTTTGGAAAGAAGGAAGCCATTCAGCTCCACTCTTGAGAAATTTACCTTGTGAGGAAGTAGACCGTTAAGGTTTCCCGGATAAATTTACTCATTACTTTCTGTTTTACCTCTAGGAAGAGTTTGGACTTTCCATTTGGACCTGTTGTAAAAGATGGAACACCCTTTGAGAACTTGTTCGGGACATGATAATGGGGGTGGAATTGAAAATGCACTTGGCAGTTTACATATTTAAGGTTAACAAGGCTTGGTAGAATTGGAAATTTTGCAATGCCAAATTGAGAAACAGTTTATGTTTAAATTAAGCCGGTAAAAAGCATCATTAATATTTAAAGGTTTGATAGCTTTGGTTCTAGTAACTTTTTCTTCCATCGTTTACACGACAGCACTGGACGTTTTTGAAAGCTTAGGCCAGTACTTCTATTTCCCTATTTTTCCAAGTGCCATATTTGATGACTTTAAAACGACATAGTCACCCAGGAGGTTTGATGATTATTGCCTCTAAGCTTTCAATACCTTTTACTTGTCTCTATTTCTATCACATCACATTCTAATTATATCTTTGTTTTTCTTCAACTAGATTATGAATTTCTTCAGGAAGTATGATTTAACTTTTCAGTGCTTGGCAAATCGTAGAGACTCAGATGCTTATTGAATGAATGCGATTTTTAAAATAAACCCATTTAGATACATACAGGTAATGCATTGGATGGAGTTCCACTTATTGTTATAAAACTTAAAAACATTCTGATTTGGGTTTTATACCCATGGAAAAACTTGCATTGTATTTGAAATAAAGTTGATAGACTCTTGGACTATTTTATTGTAGTACTATTTCTTTGTGTCCTCTTCATCCAAAAGATAAACTGAGTACTGGCCATAAAACTATTTCCTGTCTCCTGTTACTATTCCATGCTTAGCTCAGCAGAAATTTGTGGAGTGAGCATGTGAGAGTTGTAGTCACTAGTATAGTAAATTGTGTGATTTTACTGTCATTGAAAATCCGCTGGAGGGTCAGCTGTGAGTCGGTTCTAACTTGACAGTACACTGTGACAACAGTGGTGGCTTGTCCTAATCCTAGGGAGCTATGCTTCTCACCCAAAGGTCTGGCCTATTTTTGGCAGTTGGAATCTCCCAGTGATTCCTCTGGAGAAAGACTCAATGAGAGGCTGAAGACCAGAACACACACCCACACAGAAACCCGACCACCTTCCCCTAATACTCACTACCAGTAAAATTTAGGGAGCTCTGGCTGCCTAGTGCTAAAGAGCTGTGCTGTCAACCCAGAAGACATGAGGTTCAAACCCACTAGTTGTTCCATGTGAGAAAGATAGAGTCTCCTGTGTAATTTACAGCCTCTGGAGAATCAGCTGTGAGTTGGTACTGACTTGGCACATAACTGCAGCAACGATAAAATTGTATTCAGTCTTTTGTCAGATAAAATAAGAAGTTTCCGTATATTAGAACTTCATTTGGTTCCTATAGAGAGCTCTGTGGTAGCTTAGTCCATAGTGAGTTGTGCTACTAATCTGGTGGCCGAGTTAGTGAGAGAGACACCCACGCTGACTATATAAAGTTTTGTTGATTGTTTTTTGTTGTTGTAAAATGATAATGTGAAATAAGACAATAAAAAAAATCCCAAACCCACTGTCACGAAGTCAGTTCCACCTCATCGTGATCCTCTGTTGGTTCCCGAGCCTGTAAGTCACAATGGGAAGAGACTGCCCATCTTCCTGTCCATAAGTGATGCTGGTGAATTCAAACCTCCAGGGATGTGTGAGCAATATAGGAAAGGTGGTAGTTGTTGTTAGGTGCCCTTGAGTTGAACACAACTCATAGCGACCCTCTGAACAAAAGATCTGAACCCTGTTTTACCCTGCACCATAGGAAAGGTGGTGGTTGTTATGTGCCGTCGAGTAGCTTGCGACTCATAGCGACCGTCTGTACAACATCCCAAAACTCGGCTCTGTCCTGTGCCAATTCACACTGTCTCTGACACTCCCATCCCAATTACCCCGGTCACTGAAATCAGTCCATCTCATAGAGGGTCTTCCCCTCCTGCACCATCTCTCCACCCTCCCAAGCAGGATGTCCCTCTCCAAGAACCTGTCCCTCCTTACAACATGTCCAGAGTATGTTAGACGGAGCCTCAGAGTCCATGCCTCCAGGGAGCTGCCCGGTTTCACCCTTTCCGGGATGAATCTGTTTTCCTAGCAGTCCATGGTACCCTCAATACTATTCTCCAGCACCACAGCTCAAAGGCATCAGTTCTCTTTCTATCCTCCTTAGTCACTGTCCAACTCTCTGATGCATAACAAGTGGTAGCAAAGACCCTGGCCTGTATCAAATGCACCTTAGTCTCCAGAGAGACACCATTGCTCTTCAGTACTTCTGAAAGGTCCCTAACAACAGACTTTCCCATCGCAATACGTCTTTTAATTTCCTGGCTGCTTGTGCCGAGAGTGTTGACTGTGGAGCCAAGCAAACTAAGGCTGTGAACGATCTCAATCTCTTCACCATCCACCCTGATGCTGCCAATTGACCCAATTGTCTTCTTGACATTGAGCCTCAATCCATATTAGAGGCTGTTGTCCTTGACCCTCTGCAGCAAGTGCTTCAGGTCCTCCTCAGTTTCAGCAAGCAGGGTTGTGTCATCTGCATAACACAGATTGTTGATAGATCTTCCACCAATCTTGACCCCACATTTCTCCTCATAGAGCCGAGCCTCCCAGATAACATGTTCTGCATACAGGTTGAAAAGGTATATAGAGAGGACACATCCCTGACGTAGGCCCTTCCCGATTTTGAAACATGCAGTGTTTCCTTGCTTTGTTCTAACGACTGCCTCTTGGTCCAAGTATAGGTTTCTCATTAGCATGATCAAGTGTTCTGGGATTCCC